>NW_027094182.1:0-273046 GCF_029207755.1 Chamaea fasciata
CCTAGGGACACCAAGGGGACAGCCAGGGCACCCCCAGGGACACCAAGGGGACATCCAGAGCACCCCAGGGACACCCAGGGCAACCCCAGGGATACCTAGAGGACAGACAGAGCACCCCAGGCACACCAACGGCACACCCAGGGACACCTAGGGGACAGCCAGGGCACCCCGAGGGACACCAGGGCACCACCAGGGACACCTAGGGGACAGCCAGGGCACTCCAGGGACAGCGAGGGCACCCCCAGGGACACCTAGGCGACCTCCAGGGACATCGTGGGGACAGCAAGGGCACCCCAGGGACAGCAAGGGCACCCCCAGGGACGCCTAGGGGACAGCCAGGGCCCCCCCAGGGACACCTAGGGGACAGCAAGGGTACCCCCAGGGACGCCTAGGGGACAGCCAGGGCACCCCCAGGGACGCCTAGGGGACAGCCAGGGCACGCCCAGGGACACCTAGGAGACAGCCAGGGCACGCCAGGGACACCCAGGGCACCCTCAGGGACCCCTAGGGGAGAGCCAGGGCACCCCCAGGGACACTGAGGGGACAGCCATGGCACCCCAGGGACACCTACGGGACAGCCAGGGCACCCCAAGGACAGCCAGGGCAGCCCAGGGACACCTAGGGGACAGGCAGGGCACCCCAGGGCAGCCCAGGGACACCCAGGGTACCCCAGGGACACGTAGGGGACCTCCCGGGCACCCCAGGGACACCCAGGGCCCCCCCAGGGACACCTAGGGGACAGCCAGGGCACCCCAGGCACACCCAGGGCACCCCCAGGGACACCTAGGGGACAGCCACAGCACACTAGGGACAGCCAGGGCACCCCCAGGGACACCGAGGGGACAGCCAGGGCACCCCCGAGACACCGAGGGCACAGCCAGGGCACCCTGGGGACAGCCAGGGCACCCCCAGGGACACCTAGGGGACAGGCAGGTCACCCCCAGGGACACCTAGGGGACAGCCAGGGCACCCTAGGGACAGCCAGGGCACACCCAGGGACACCTAGGGGACAGGCATGGCACCCCCAGGGACACCTAGGGGACAGGCAGGGCACCCACAAGGCACCCCAGGGACACCCAGGGCTCTCCCAGGGACACCAAGGGGACAGCCAGGGCACCCCAGGGACACCAAGGGGACAGCCAGGGTACGCCAGGGACACCCAGGGCACCCCCTGGGACACCAAGGGGACAGACAGGGCACCCCCAGGGACACCGAGGGGAAAGCCAGGGCACCCCCAGGGACATCTAGGGGAAGGCAGGACACCCCAAGGGACACCTAGGGGACAGCCAGGGCACCCCCAGGGACATTTAGGGGACAGCTAGGGCACTCCAGGGACACCCAGGGCACCCCCAGGGACATTTAGGTGACAGCCAGGGCACTCCAGGGACACCCAGGGAACCCCCAGGGAAACCTAGAGGACAGGCAGGGAACCCCCAGGGACACCTAGGGGACAGCCAGGGCACCCCCAGGGACACCCAGGGCACCCCCAGGGACACCAAGAGGACAGGCAGGGAACCCCCAGGGCACCCCAGGGAAACCCAGGGCACCCCCAGGGACACCAAGGGGACAGCCAGAGCACCGCAAGGACAGCCAGGGCACTCACAGGGACACCTAGGGGACAGCCTGGGCACCCCCAGGGACACCCAGGGCACCCCTCAGGGACACCTAGGGGACAGCCAGGGCACCCCAGGGACACGTAGGGGACAGCTAGGGCACCCCCAAGGACACCTAGGGGACACGCATGGTACCCCCAGGGACAACGAGGGGACAGCCATGGCACCCCCAGGGACACCTAGGGGACAGCCAGGGCACCCTAGGGACAGCCAGGGCACCCCCAGGGACACCAAGGGCACAGCCAGGGCACCCTAGGGACACCAAGGGGACAGCCAGGGCACCCCCAGGGACACCAAAGGCACAGACAGGGCACCCTAGGGACACCAACGGGACAGCCAGGGCACCCCCAGGGACACCAAGGGCACAGACAGGGCACCCTAGGGACACCAAGGGGACAGCCAGGGCACCCCCAGGGACACCAAGGGGACATCCAGAGCACCCCAGGGACACCCAGGGCAACCCCAGGGATACCTAGAGGACAGACAGAGCACCCCAGGCACACCAACGGCACCCCCAGGGACACCTAGGGGACAGCCAGGGCACCCCGAGGGACACCAGGGCACCACCAGGGACACCTAGGGGACAGCCAGGGCACCCCAGGGACAGCGAGGGCACCCCCAGGGACACCTAGGCGACCTCCAGGGACATCTAGGGGACAGCAAGGGCACCCCAGGGACAGCCAGGGCACCCCCAGAGACGCCTAGGGGACAGCCAGGGCCCCCCCAGGGACACCTAGGGGACAGCCAGGGTACCCCCAGGGACGCCTAGGGGACAGCCAGGGCACCCCCAGGGACGCCTAGGGGACAGCCAGGGCACGCCCAGGGACACCTAGGAGACAGCCAGGGCACGCCAGGGACACCCAGGGCACCCTCAGGGACCCCTAGGGGAGAGCCAGGGCACCCCCAGGGACACTGAGGGGACAGCCATGGCACCCCAGGGACACCTACGGGACAGCCAGGGCACCCCAAGGACAGCCAGGGCAGCCCAGGGACACCTAGGGGACAGGCAGGGCACCCCAGGGCAGCCCAGGGACACCCAGGGTACCCCAGGGACACGTAGGGGACCTCCCGGGCACCCCAGGGACACCCAGGGCCCCCCCAGGGACACCTAGGGGACAGCCAGGGCCCCCCCAGGGACACCTAGGGGACAGGCAGGGCTACCCAGGGACACCCAGGGCACCCCCAGGGACACCGATAGGACAGCCAGGGCACCCTAGGGACTGCCATGGCACCCTAGGGACAGCCAGGGCACCCCCAGAGACACCGAGGGCACAGCCAAAGCACCCTAGGGACAGCCAGGGCACACCCAGGGACACCTAAGGGACAGGCAGGGCACCCCCAGGGACACTGACGGGACAGCCAGGGCACTCCCAGAGACCCCTAGGGGACAGCCAGGGACCTCCTAGGGACACTCAGGGCACCCCAGGGACACCTAGGGGACAGCCAGGGCACCCTAGGGACAGCCAGGGCACCCCGAGGGACACCTAAGTGACAGCCAGGGCACCCCAGGGACATCGAGGGACAGCCAGGAACCCCCTGGGACAGCCAGCTCACCCCCACGGCCACCTCCACCTCCAGGAGCTATCAAAACCCTCCTCAGGTTCTTTGATGCCTCAAATGGGCCGCCCAAACCTCCCGAATACCCCCCAAAGCACCCAAAGCAGCCCCCAGGACGCCCCCCGGACCCCCCACAACCCAAAAACCCCCTCCACGACAACTCAGGACCCCCAGGATCCCCCCAAATCCGCGCCCCCCTCACCCTGAGGTCCCGTTTGAGCCGCTCCACGTTGCGGACAGGCACCAGCTCATCAAGCCCCAAGCACCAACACCTGCGGGACTGGGATGGACTGAGAGCACTGGGAGGGTGACCAGAGAAACCTGGGATGGACAAAGAGTGGACTGGGATGAACTGGGATGAACTGGCAGGCGTGTGGGGGTCCATGGTGGCCACTCGGTGCCTTACTGGTCTATACTGGGATGGGTCGGATGGCCCCAAAGGAGGGGGTGAGGCCACAATGGTCCAGACTGGGAGGGGAGTCACCATGGCGCCGGAGGCGGAGCCGAGGATACGAGCCAGGCAAGGACACCTAGGGGAAAGCCAGGGCAACCCAGGGACACCAGGGCCCCCCCAGAGACACCTAGGGGACAGCCAGGGAACCCCAGGGACACCCTGTACATTCCCAGGGACACCTAGGGGACAGCCAGGGCACATCCCGGGACACCTAGGGGACAGCCAGGGAACCCCAGGGACACCCTGTGCACGCCCAGGGACACCCAGGGCACACCCAGGGACACCTAGGGGACAGCCAGGACACCCTAGGGACAGCCAGGGCACCCCCAGGGACACCTAGGGGACAGCCAGGGCACCCCAGGGACACCTTGGGGACAGCCAGGGCGCCCCAGGGACAGCCAGGGCACCCCCAAAGACACCTAGGGGACAGCCAGGGCACCCCCAGGGACACCCAGGGCACCCCCAGGGCCACCTAGGGGACAGCCAGGGCACCCCAGGGACAGCGAGGGCACCCCCAGGGACACCTACGGGACAGCCAGGGCACCCCAAGGACAGCCAGGGCAGCCCAGGGACACCTAAGGGAACAGGCAGGGCACCCCAGGGCAGCCCAGGGACACCCAGGGTACCCCAGGGACACGTAGGGGACCTCCCGGGCACCCCAGGGACACCTAGGGGACAGCCAGGGCAGCCCAGGGACACTCAGGGCACTCCCAGGGAAACCTAGGGGACAGCCAGGGAACCCCAGGGACAAGTACGGGACAGCCAGGGAACCCCACTGACACCCTGTGCACCCCCAGGGACACCCAGGGCCCCCCCAGGGACACCTAGGGGACAGCCAGGGAACCCCAGGGACACCCTAGCCACCCCCAGGGACACCTAGGGGACAGCCAGGGAACCCGAGGGACAGCCAGGGAACCCCCAGGGACACCTAGAGGACAGGAAGGGCACCCCGAGGGACACCTAGGGGACAGCCAGGGCTCCCCCAGGGACACCAAGGGGACAGCCAGGGCACACCAGGGACAGCCAGGGCCCGCCCAGGGACACCTAGGGGATAGCCAGCGCCCCCCCAGGGACACCCAGGGCACCCCCAGGGACATCTAGGGGACAGGCAGGGCACCCCCAGGGACACCGAGGGGAAAGCCAGGGCACCCCCAGGGACGCCTAGGGGAAGGCAGGACACCCTCAGTGACAACTAGGGGACAGCCAGGGCACCCCCAGGGACATTTAGGGAACAGCCAGGGCACTCCAGGGACACCCAGGGCACCCCCAGGGACACCTAGGGGACAGGCAGGGAACCCCCAGGGACACCTAGGGGACAGGCAGGGCACCCCCAGGGACACTGACGGGACAGCCAGGGCACCCCCAGAGACCCCTAGGGGACAGCCAGGGCACCACAGGGACACCCAGGGCACCCCCAGGGACACTTAGGGGACAGGCAGGGCACCCCCAGGGACACCCAGGGCACCCCGAACGACACCTAGGGGACAGGCAGGGCACACCCAGGGACACCTAGGGCACAGGCAGGGCACCCTAGGGACACCCAGGTCACCCCCAGGGACACCTAGGGGACAGCCAGGGCATCCCCAGGGACACCCAGGGCACCCCCAGGGACACCTAGGGGACAGCCAGGGGACCCCTGGCACACCCAGGGCCCCCCCTGGGACACCTAGGGGACAGCCACGGCACACTAGGGACAGCCAGGGCACCCCCAGGGACACCGAGGGGACAGCCAGGGCACCCCCAGGGACACCTAGGGGACAGGCAGGTCACCCCCAGGGACACCTAGGGGACAGCCAGGGCACCCTAGGGACAGCCAGGGCACACCCAGGGACACCTAGGGGACAGGCATGGCACCCCCAGGGACACCTAGGGGACAGGCAGGGCACCCCCAAGGCACCCCAGGGACACCCAGGGCTCTCCCAGGGACACCAAGGGGACAGCCAGGGCACCCCAGGGACACCAAGGGGACAGCCAGGGCACCCCCAGGGACACCTAGGGGACAGCCAGGGCACGCCAGGGACACCCAGGGCACCCCCTGGGACACCAAGGGGACAGACAGGGCACCCCCAGGGACACCGAGGGGAAAGCCAGGGCACCCCCAGGGACACCTAGGGGAAGGCAGGACACCCCAAGGGACACCTAGGGGACAGCCAGGTCACCCCCAGGGACATTTAGGGGACAGCTAGGGCATTCCAGGGACACCCAGGGCACCCCCAGGGACATATAGGTGACAGCCAGGGCACTCAAGGGACACCCAGGGAACCCCCAGGGACACCTAGAGGACAGGCAGGGAACCCCCAGGGACACCTAGGGGACAGCCAGGGCACCCCCAGGGACACCCAGGGCACCCCCAGGGACACCAAGAGGACAGGCAGGGAAACCCCAGGGACACCTAGGGGATGGCCAGGGCCACCCCAGGGACACCTAGGGGACAGGCAGGGAAGCCCCAGGGCACCCCAGGGACACCCAGGGAACCCCCAGGGACACCTAGGGGACAGCCAGAGCACCGCAAGGACAGCCAGGGCACTCACAGGGACAGCCAGGGCACCCCCAGGGACACCTAGGGGACAGCCAGGGCACTCCAGGGACAGCCAGGGCACCCCCAGGGACACCTAGGGGACAGCCAGGGCACCCCGAGGGACACCAGCGCACCCCAAGGGACACCTAGGTGACAGCCAGGGCACCCTAGGGACAGCCAGGGCACCCCCAGGGACCCCTAGGGCACAGCCAGGGCACCCTAGGGACACCCAGCGCACCCCCAGGGACACCTAGGGGACAGCCAGGGCATCCCCAGGGACACCCAGGGCACCCCCAGCGACACCTAGAAGACAGCCAGGGCATCCCCAGGGACACCTAAGGGACAGGCAGGGCACCCCCAGGGACACCTAGGGGACAGCCAGGGCCCGCCCAGGGACAACTAGGGGACAGCCAGGGCACACCAGGGAAACCCAGGGCACCCCCAGGGACACCTAGGGGACAGCCAGGGCACCCTAAAGACAGCCAGGGCACCCCCAGGGACACCTAGGGGACAGGCAGGGCACCCCCAGGGACACCGAGGGGAAAGCCAGGGCACCCCCAGGGACACCTAGGGGAAGGCAGGACACCCCCAGGGACACCTAGGGGACAGCCAGGGCACCCCCAGGGACATTTAGGGGACAGCCAGGGCACTCCAGGAACACCCAGGGCACCCCCAGGGACACCTAGGGGACAGGCCGGGCACCCCCAGGGACACCTAGGGGACAGGCAGGGCACCCCCAGGGACACTGATGGGACAGCCAGGGCACCCCCAGAGACCACTAGAGGACAGCCAGGGCACTCCCAGGGACACTCTGGGCACCCACAGGGACACCTTGAAGACAGCCAGGGCACCTCAGGGACAGCCAGGGCACCCCCAGGGACAGCCAGGGCACCCCCAGGGACGCCTAGGGGACAGCCAGGGCCCCCCCAGGGACACCTAGAGGAAAGCCAGGGCACCCCAGGGACACACAGGGTACCCTCAGGGACCCCTAGGGGAGAGCCAGGGCACCCCCAGGGACAATGAGGGGACAGCCATGGCGCCCCAGGGACACCTAGGGCAGAGCCAGGGCACCCCAAGGACAGCCAGGGCAGCCCAGGGACACCTAGGGGACAGGCAGGGCACCCCAGGGCAGCCCAGGGACACCCAGGGTACTCCGGGGACACGTAGGGGACCTCCCGGGCACCCCAGGGACACCTAGGGGACAGCCAGGGCAGCCCAGGGACACTCAGGGCACCCCCAGGGACAAGTACGGGACAGCCAGGGAACCCCACTGACACCCTATGCACCCCCAGGGACACCCAGGGCCCCCCCAGGGACACCTAGGGGACAGCCAGGGAACCCCAGGGACACCCTAGCCACCCCCAGGGACACCTAGGGGACAGCCAGGGAACCCGAGGGACAGCCAGGGAACCCCCAGGGACACCTAGAGGACAGGAAGGGCACCCCCAGGGACACCAAGGGGACAGCCAGGGCACACCATGGACAGCCAGGGCCCCCCCAGGGACACCTAGGGGATAGCCAGCGCCCCCCCAGGGACATTCAGGGCACCCCCAGGGACATCTAGGGGACAGGCAGGGCACCCCCAGGGACACCAAGGGGACAGCCAGGGCACCCCCAGGGACACTGACGGGACAGCCAGGGCACCCCCAGAGAACCCTAGGGGACAGCCAGGGCACCCCAGGGACACCCAGGGCACTCCCAGGGACACCAAGGGGACAGACAGGGCACCCCAGGGACACCCAGGGCACCCCCAGGGACACGAAGGGGACAGGCAGGGCACCCCCAGGGACACCCAGGGCACCCCGAACGACACCTAGGGGACAGGCAGGGCACCCCCAGGGACACCGAGGGGAAAGCCAGGGCACTCCCAGGGACATTTAGGGGATAGCCAGGGCACTCCAGGGACACCCAGGGCACCCCCAGGGACACCTAGGGGACAGCCAGGGCACCCTCAGGGACACCTAGGGGACAGCCAGGGCATCCCCAGGGACACCCAGGTCACCCCCAGGGACACCTAGGGGACAGACAGGGCACCAAGGGCACACCCAGGGCACCCCCAGGGACACCTAGGGGACAGCCACGGCACCCCCAGAGACACCGAGGACACAGCTAGGGCACCCTGGGGACAGCCAGGGCACACCCAGGGACACCAAGGGGACAGGCATGGCACCCCCAGGGACACCTAGGGGACAGGCAGGGCACCCCCAAGGCACCCCAGGGACACCCAGGGCTCTCCCAGGGACACCAAGGGGACAGCCAGGGCACCCCAGGGACACCAAGGGGACAGCCAGGGCACCCCCAGGGACACCTAGGGGACAGCCAGGGCACGCCAGGGACACCCAGGGCACCCCCTGGGACACCAAGGGGACAGACAGGGCACCCCCAGGGACACCGAGGGGAAAGCCAGGGCACCCCCAGGGACACCTAGGGGAAGGCAGGACACCCCAAGGGACACCTACGGGACAGCCAGGGCACCCCCAGGGACATTTAGGGGACACCTAGGGCACTCCAGGGACACCCAGGGCACCCCCAGGGACATTTAGGTGACAGCCAGGGCACTCCAGGGACACCCAGGGAACCCCCAGGGACACCTAGAGGACAGGCAGGGAACCCCCAGGGACACCTAGGGGACAGCCAGGGCACCCCCAGGGACACCTAGGGGACAGGCAGGGAACCCCCAGGACACCCCAGGTACACCCAGGGCACCCCCAGGGACACCAAGGGGACAGCCAGAGCACCGCAAGGACAGCCAGAGCACTCACAGGGACACCTATGGGACAGCCAGGGCACCCCAAGGAACACCTAGGGGACAGCCAGGGCACCCCCAGGGACATCCAGGGCACCCCCAGGGACACCTAGGGGACAGGCAGGGCACCCCCAGAGACCCCTAGGGGACAGACAGGTCACCCTAGGGACAGCCATGGCACCCCCAGGGACACCGAGGGTACAGGCAGGGAACCCTAGGGACAGCCAGGGCACCCCCAGAGACACCGAGGGCACAGCCAGGGCACCCTGGGGACAGGCAGGGCACCCCCAGGGACACCTAGGGGACAGGCATGGCACCCCCAGGGACACGTAGGGGAAAGCAGGGCACCCCCAGGGACGCCTAGGGGACAGCCAGGGCACCCCAGGGACACCCAGGGCACCCCCAGGGACACCTAGAGAACAGCCAGGGCACCCCCAGGGACACCTAGGAGACAGCCAGGGCACCCCAGGTACACCCAGGGCACCCCCAGGGACACCTAGGGGACAGCCACGGCACACTAGGGACAGCCAGGGCACCCCCAGGGACACCGAGGGGACAGCCACGGCACCCCCAGAGACACCGAGGGCACAGCCAGGGCACCCTGGGGACAGCTAGGGCACCCCCAGGGACACCTAGGGGACAGACAGGGAACCCCCAGGGACACCTACGGGACAGCCAGGGCACCCCCAGGGCTATTTAGGGGACACCTAGGGCACTCCAGGGACACCCAGGGCACCCCCAGGGACATTTAGGTGACAGCCAGGGCACTCCAGGGACACCCAGGGAACCCCCAGGGACACCTAGAGGACAGGCAGGGAACCCCCGGGGACACCTAGGGGACAGCCAGGGCACCCCCAGGGACACCCAGGGCACCCCCAGGGACACTAAGAGGACAGGCAGGGAACCCCCAGGGCACCCCAGGGACACCCAGGGCACCCCCAGGGACACCAAGGGGACAGCCAGAGCACCGCAAGGACAGCCAGGGCACTCACAGGGACACCTAGGGGACAGCCTGGGCACCCCCAGGGACACCCAGGGCACCCCTCAGGGACACCTAGGGGACAGCCAGGGCACCCCAGGGACACGTAGGGGACAGCCAGGGCACCCCCAAGGACACCTAGGGGACACGCAGGGTACCCCCAGGGACAACGAGGGGACAGCCATGGCACCCCCAGGGACACCTAGGGGACAGCCAGGGCACCCTAGGGACAGCCAGGGCACCCCCAGGGACACCAAAGGCACAGCCAGGGCACCCTAGGGACAGCCAGGGAACCCCAGGGACACCAAAATCACAGACAGGGCACCCTAGGGACACCAAGGGGACAGCCAGGGCACCCCCAGGGACACCAAGGGCACAGACAGGGCACCCTAGGGACACCAAGGGGACAGCCAGGGCACCCCCAGGGACACCAAGGGGACATCCAGAGCACCCCAGGGACACCCAGGACAACCCCAGGGACACCTAGAGGACAGACAGAGCACCCCAGGCACACCAACGGCACCCCCAGGGACACCTAGGGGACAGCCAGGGCACCCCGAGGGACACCAGGGCACCACCAGGGATACCTAGGGGACAGCCAGGGCACCCCAGGGACAGCGAGGGCACCCCCAGGGACACCTAGGCGACCTCCAGGGACATCTAGGGGACAGCCAGGGCACCCCAGGGACAGCCAGGTCACCCCCAGGGACACCTAGGGGACAGGCAGGGCACCCCCAGGGACACCTAGGGGACAGGCAGGGCACCCCCAAGGCACCCCAGGGAAAACCAGGGCTCTCCCAGGGACACCAAGGGGACAGCCAGGGCACCACAGGGACACCAAGGGGACAGCCAGGGCACCCCCAGGGACACCTAGGGGACAGCCAGGGCACGCCAGGGACACCCAGGGCACCCCCTGGGACACCTAGGGGACAGCCAGGGAACCCCAGGGACACCCTAGCCACCCCCAGAGACACCTAGGGGACAGCCAGGGAACCCGAGGGACAGCCAGGGAACCCCCAGGGACACCTAGAGGACAGGAAGGGCACCCCGAGGGACACCTAGGGGACAGCCAGGGCCCCCCCAGGGACACCAAGGGGACAGCCAGGGCACACCAGGGACAGCCAGGGCCCCCCCAGGGACACCTAGGGGATAGCCAGCGCCCCCCCAGGGACACCCAGGGCACCCCCAGGGACATCTAGGGGACAGGCAGGGCACCCCCAGGGACACCGAGGGGAAAGCCAGGGCACCCCCAGGGACGCCTAGGGGAAGGCAGGACACCCTCAGTGACACCTAGGGGACAGCCAGGGCACCCCCAGGGACATTTAGGGGACAGCCAGGGCACTCCAGGGACACCCAGGGCACCCCCAGGGACACCTAGGGGACAGGCAGGGAACCCCCAGGGACACCTAGGGGACAGGCAGGGCACCCCCAGGGACACTGACGGGACAGCCAGGGCACCCCCAGAGAACCCTAGGGGACAGCCAGGGCACCCCAGGGACACCCAGGGCACCCACAGGGACACCAAGGGGACAGCCAGGGCACCCCAGGGACACCCAGGGCACCCACAGGGACACCTAGGGGACAGCCAGGGCACCCCCAGGGACACCCAGGGCACCCCGCACGACACCTAGGGGACAGGCAGGGCACCCCCAGGGACACCGAGGGGAAAGCCAGGGCACTCCCAGGGACATTTAGGGGACAGGTAGGGCACTCCAGGGACACCCAGGGCACCCCCAGGGACACCTAGGGGACAGCCAGGGCACCCCCAGGGACACCTAGGGGACAGCCAGGGCATCCCCAGGGACACCCAGGTCACCCCCAGGGACACCTAGGGGACAGCCAGGGCACCCCAGGCACACCCAGGGCACCCCCAGGGACACCTAGGGGACAGCCACGGCACACTAGGGACAGCCAGGGCACCCCCAGGGACACCTAGGGGACAGCCAGGGCACCCTAGGGACAGCCAGGGCACACCCAGGGACACCTAGGGGACAGGCATGGCACCCCCAGGGACACCTAGGGGACAGGCAGGGCACCCCCAAGGCACCCCAGGGACACCCAGGGCTCTCCCAGGGACACCAAGGGGACAGCCAGGGCACCCCAGGGACACCAAGGGGACAGCCAGGGCACCCCCAGGGACACCTAGGGGACAGCCAGGGTACGCCAGGGACACCCAGGGCACCCCCTGGGACACCAAGGGGACAGACAGGGCACCCCCAGGGACACCGAGGGGAAAGCCAGGGCACCCCCAGGGACATTTAGGGGACACCTAGGGCACTCCAGGGACACCCAGGGCACCCCCAGGGACATTTAGGTTACAGCCAGGGCACTCCAGGGACACCCAGGGAACCCCCAGGGACACCTAGAGGACAGGCAGGGAACCCCCAGGGACACCTAGGGGACAGCCAGGGCACCCCCAAGGACACCCAGGGCACCCCCAGGGACACCAAGAGGACAGGCAGGGAACCCCCAGGGCACCCCAGGGACACCCAGGGCACCCCCAGGGACACCAAGGGGACAGCCAGAGCACCGCAAGGACAGCCAGGGCACTCACAGGGACACCTAGGGGACAGCCTGGGCACCCCCAGGGACACCCAGGGCACCCCTCAGGGACACCTAGGGGACAGCCAGGGCACCCCAGGGACACGTAGGGGACAGCCAGGGCACCCCCAATGACACCTAGGGGACACGCAGGGTACCCCCAGGGACAACGAGGGGACAGCCATGGCACCCCCAGGGACACCTAGGGGACAGCCAGGGCACCCTAGGGACAGCCAGGGCACCCCCAGGGACACCAAGGGCACAGCCAGGGCACCCTAGGGACAGCCAGGGAACCCCAGGGACACCAAGGTCACAGACAGGGCACCCTAGGGACACCAAGGGGACAGCCAGGGCACCCCCAGGGACACCAAGGGCACAGACAGGGCACCCTAGGGACACCAAGGGGACAGCCAGGGCACCCCCAGGGACACCAAGGGGACATCCAGAGCACCCCAGGGACACCCAGGGCAACCCCAGGGACACCTAGCGGACAGACAGAGCACCCCAGGCACACCAACCGCACCCCCAGGGACACCTAAAGGACAGCCAGGGCACCCCGAGGGACACCAGGGCACCACCAGGGACACCTAGGGGACAGCCAGGGCACCCCAGGGACAGCGAGGGCACCCCCAGGGACACCTAGGCGACCTCCAGGGACATCTAGGGGACAGCCAGGGCACCCCAGGGACAGCCAGGGCACCCCCAGGGACACCTAGGGGACAGCCAGGGCACCCAAGGGACAGCCAGGGCACCCCCAGGGACAGCCTAGGGGACAGCCAGGGCCCTCCCAGGGACACCTAGGGGACAGCCAGGGTACCCCCAGGGACGCCTAGGGGACAGCCAGGGCACCCCCAGGGACGCCTAGGGGACAGCCAGGGTTCCCCCAGGGACACCTAGAGGACAGCCAGGGCACACCCAGGGACACCTAGGAGACAGCCAGGGCACGCCAGGGACACCCAGGGCACCCTCAGGGACCCCTAGGGGAGAGCCAGGGCACCCCCAGGGACACCGAGGGGACAGCCATGGCACCCCAGGGACACCTAGGGCACAGCCAGGGCACCCTAGGGACAGCCAGGGTAGCCCAGGGACACCTACGGGACAGCCAGGGAACCCTCTGGGACACCAAGGACAGCCAGGGCACCCCAAGGACAGCCAGGGCAGCCCAGGGCAGCCCAGGGACACCCAGGGTACCCCAGGGACACGTAGGGGACCTCCCGGGCACCCCAGGGACACCCAGGGCCCCCCCAGGGACACCTAGGGGACAGCCAGGGCCCCCCCAGGGACACCTAGGGGACAGCCAGGGCTACCCAGGGACACCCAGGGCACCCCCAGGGACACCGAGGGGACAGCCAGGGCACCCTAGGGACTGCCATGGCACCCTAGGGACAGCCAGGGCACCCCCAGAGACACCGAGGGCACAGCCAGGGCACCCTAGGGACAGCCAGGGCACACGCAGGGACACCTAAGGGACAGGCAGGGCACCCCCAGGGACACTGACGGGACAGCCAGGGCACCGCCAGAGACCCCTAGGGGACAGCCAGGGACCTCCTAGGGACACTCTGGGCACCCCAAGGGACACCTTGAGGTCAGCCAGGGCACCCCAGGGACACCCAGGGCACCCCCAGGGACACGGAGGGGACAGCCAGGGCACCCCCAGGGACACCAAAGGACAGGCAGGACACCCCCAGGGACACCTAGGGGACAGCCAGGGCACCCTAGGGACAGCCAGGGCACCCCGAGGGACACCTAAGTGACAGCCAGGGCACCCCAGGGACATCGAGGGACAGCCAGGAACCCCCTGGGACAGCCAGCTCACCCCCACGGCCGCCTCCACCTCCAGGAGCTATCAAAACCCTCCTCTGGTTCTTTGATGCCTCAAATGGGCCGCCCAAACCTCCCGAATACATCCCAAAGCACCCAAAGCAGCCCCCAGGACTCCCTCCAGAACCCCACAACTCAAAAACCCCCTCCACGAAAACTCAGGACCCCCAGGATCCCCCCAAATCCGCGCCCCCCTCACCCTGAGGTCCCGTTTGAGCCGCTCCACGTTGCGGACAGGCACCAGCTCATCAAGCCCCAAGCACCAACACCTGCGGGACTGGGATGGACTGAGAGCACTGGGAGGGTGACCAGAGAAACCTGGGATGGACAAAGAGTGGACTGGGATGAACTGGGATGAACTGGCAGGTGTGTGGGGGTCCATGGTGGCCACTCGGTGCCTTACTGGTCTATACTGGGATGGGTCGGATGGCCCCAGGGGAGGGGGTGAGGCCACAATGGTCCAGAAAGGGAGGGGAGTCACCATGGCGCCGGAGGCGGAGTCGAGGATACGAGCCAGGCAAGGACACCTAGGGGACAGCCAGGGCATCCCCAGGGACACCCAGGTCACCCCCAGGGACACCTAGGGGACAGCCAGGGCACCCCAGGCACACCCAGGGCACCCCCAGGGACACCTAGGGGACAGCCACGGCACACTAGGGACAGCCAGGGCACCCCCAGGGACACCGAGGGGACAGCCACGGCACCCCCAGAGACACTGAGGGCACAGCCAGGGCACCCTGGGGACAGCCAGGGCACCCCCAGGGACACCTAGGGGACAGGCAGGTCACCCCCAGGGACACCTAGGGGACAGCCAGGGCACCCTAGGGACAGCCAGGGCACACCCAGGGACACCTAGGGGACAGGCATGGCACCCCCAGGGACACCTAGGGGACAGGCAGGGCACCCCCAAGGCACCTCAGGGACACCCAGGGCTCTCCCAGAGACACCAAGGGGACAGCCAGGGCACCCCAGGGACACCAAGGGGACAGCCAGGGCACCCCCAGGGACACCGAGGGGACAGCCAGGGTACGCCAGGGACACCCAGGGCACCCCCTGGAACACCAAGGGGACAGACAGGGCACCCCCAGGGACACCGAGGGGAAAGCCAGGGCACCCCCAGGGACACCTAGGGGAAGGCAGGACACCCCAAGGGACACCTAGGGGACAGCCAGGGCACCCCCAGGGACATTTAGGGGACATCTAGGGCACTCCAGGGACACCCAGGGCACCCCCAGGGACATTTAGGTGACAGCCAGGGCACTCCAGGGACACCCAGGGAACCCCCAGGGACACCTAGAGGACAGGCAGGGAACCCCCAGGGACACCTAGGGAACAGCCAGGGCACCCCCAGGGACACCCAGGGCACCCCCAGGGACACCAAGAGGACAGGCAGGGAACCCCCAGGGCACCCCAGGGACACCCAGGGCACCCCCAGGGACACCAAGGGGACAGCCAGAGCACCGCAAGGACAGCCAGGGCACTCACAGGGACACCTAGGGGACAGCCTGGGCACCCCCAGGGACACCCAGGGCACCCCCAGGGACACCTAGGGGACAGCCAGGGCACCCCAGGGACACGTAGGGGACAGCCAGGGCACCCCCAAGGACACCTAGGGGACACGCAGGGTACCTCCAGGGACAACGAGGGGACAGCCATGGCACCCCCAGGGACACCTAGGGGACAGCCAGGGCACCCTAGGGACAGCCAGGGCACCCCCAGGGACACCAAGGGCACAGCCAGGGCACCCTAGGGACAGCCAGGGAACCCCAGGCACACCAAGGTCACAGACAGGGCACCCTAGGGACACCAACGGGACAGCCAGGGCACCCCCAGGGACACCAAGGGCACAGACAGGGCACCCTACGTACACCAAGGGGACAGCCAGGGCACCCCCAGGGACACCAAGGGGACATCCAGAGCACCCCAGGGACACCCAGGGCAACCCCAGGGACACCTAGAGGACAGACAGAGCACCCCAGGCACAACAACGGCACCCCCAGGGACACCTAGGGGACAGCCAGGGCACCCCGAGGGACACCAGGGCACCACCAGGGACACCTAGGGGACAGCCAGGGCACCCCAGGGACAGCGAGGGCACCACCAGGGACACCTAGGGGACAGCCAGGGCACCCCAGGGACAGCGAGGGCACCCCCAGGGACACCTAGGCGACCTGCAGAGACATCTAGGGGACAGCCAGGGCTCCCCAGGGACAGCCAGGGCACCCCCAGGGACACCTAGGGGACAGCCAGGGCACCCAAGGGACAGCCAGGGCACCCCCAGGGACGCCTAGGGGACAGCCAGGGCCCCCCCAGGGACACCTAGGGGACAGCCAGGGTACCCCCAGGGAAGCCTAGGGGACAGCCAGGGCACCCCCAGGGACACCTAGGAGACAGCCAGGGCACGCCAGGGACACCCAGGGCACCCTCAGGGACCCCTAGGGGAGAGCCAGGGCACCCCCAGGGACACCGAGGGGACAGCCATGGCACCCCAGGGACACCTAGGGCACAGCCAGGGCACCCTAGGGACAGCCAGGGCAGCCCAGGGACACCTACGGGACAGCCAGGGCACCCTCTGGGACACCAAGGACAGCCAGGGCACCCCAAGGACAGCCAGGGCACCCCCAGGGCAGCCCAGGGACACCCAGGGTACCCCAGGGACAGGTAGGGGACCTCCCGGGCACCCCAGGGACACCCAGGGCCCCCCCAGGGACACCTAGGGGACAGCCAGGGCCCCCCCAGGCACACCAAGGTCACAGACAGGGCACCCTAGGGACACCAACGGGACAGCCAGGGCACCCCCAGGGACACCAAGGGCACAGACAGGGCACCCTACGGACACCAAGGGGACAGCCAGGGCACCCCCAGGGACACCAAGGGGACATCCAGAGCACCCCAGGGACACCCAGGGCAACCCCAGGGACACCTAGAGGACAGACAGAGCACCCCAGGCACAACAACGGCACCCCCAGGGACACCTAGGGGACAGCCAGGGCACCCCGAGGGACACCAGGGCACCACCAGGGACACCTAGGGGACAGCCAGGGCACCCCAGGGACAGCGAGGGCACCCCCAGGGACACCTAGGCGACCTGCAGAGACATCTAGGGGACAGCCAGGGCTCCCCAGGGACAGCCAGGGCACCCCCAGGGACACCTAGGGGACAGCCAGGGCACCCAAGGGACAGCCAGGGCACCCCCAGGGACGCCTAGGGGACAGCCAGGGCCCCCCCAGGGACACCTAGGGGACAGCCAGGGTACCCCCAGGGAAGCCTAGGGGACAGCCAGGGCACCCCCAGGGACACCTAGGAGACAGCCAGGGCACGCCAGGGACACCCAGGGCACCCTCAGGGACCCCTAGGGGAGAGCCAGGGCACCCCCAGGGACACCGAGGGGACAGCCATGGCACCCCAGGGACACCTAGGGCACAGCCAGGGCACCCTAGGGACAGCCAGGGCAGCCCAGGGACACCTACGGGACAGCCAGGGCACCCTCTGGGACACCAAGGACAGCCAGGGCACCCCAAGGACAGCCAGGGCAGCCCAGGGCAGCCCAGGGACACCCAGGGTACCCCAGGGACACGTAGGGGACCTCCCGGGCACCCCAGGGACACCCAGGGCCCCCCCAGGGACACCTAGGGGACAGCCAGGGCCCCCCCAGGGACACCTAGGGGACAGCCAGGGCTACCCAGGGACACCCAGGGCACCCCCAGGGACACTGAGGGGACAGCCAGGGCACCCTAGGGACTGCCATGGCACCCTAGGGACAGCCAGGGCACCCCCAGAGACACCGAGGGCACAGCCAGGGCACCCTAGGGACAGCCAGGGCACACCCAGGGACACCTAAGGGACAGGCAGGGCACCCCCAGGGACACTGACGGGACAGCCAGGGCACCACCAGAGACCCCTAGGGGACAGCCAGGGACCTCCTAGGGACACTCTGGGCACCGCAAGGGACACCTTGGAGTCAGCCAGGGCACCCCAGGGACACCCAGGGCACCCCCAGGGACACGGAGAGGACGGCCAGGGCACCCCCAGGGACACCTAGGGCAAGGCAGGACACCCCCAGGGACACCTAGGGGACAGGCAGGGCACCTCCAGGGACAGCCAGGGTACGCCCAGGGACACCTAGGGACAGTCAGGGCACCCCAGGGACACCTAGGGGACAGCCAGGGCACCCTAGGGACAGCCAGGGCACCCCGAGGGACACCTAAGTGACAGCCAGGGCACCCCAGGGACATCGAGGGACAGCCAGGAACCCCCTGGGACAGCCAGCTCACTCCCACGGCCGCCTCCACCTCCAGGAGCTATCAAAACCCTCCTCAGGTTCTTTGATGCCTCAAATGGGCCGCCCAAACCTCCCGAATACCCCCCAAAGCACCCAAAGCAGCCCCCAGGACGCCCCCCGGACCCCCCACAACCCAAAAACCCCCTCCACGACAACTCAGGACCCCCAGGATCCCCCCAAATCCGCGCCCCCCTCACCCTGAGGTCCCGTTTGAGCCGCTCCACGTTGCGGACAGGCACCAGCTCATCAAGCCCCAAGCACCAACACCTGCGGGACTGGGATGGACTGAGAGCACTGGGAGGGTGACCAGAGAAACCTGGGATGGACAAAGAGTGGACTGGGATGAACTGGGATGAACGGGCAGGCGTGTGGGGGTCCATGGTGGCCACTCGATGCCTTACTGGTCTATACTGGGATGGGTCGGATGGCCCCAGGGGAGGGGGTGAGGCCACAATGGTCCAGACTGGGAGGGGAGTCACCATGGCGCCGGAGGCGGAGTCGAGGATACGAGCCAGGCAAGGACACCTAGGGGACAGCCAGGGCAACCCAGGGACACCAGGGACCCCCAGAGACACCTAGGGGACAGCCAGGGAACCCCAGGGACACCCTGTGCACCCCCAGGGACACCTAGGGGACAGCCAGGGCCCATCCCGGGACACCTAGGGGACAGCCAGGGAACCCCAGGGACACCCTGTGCACGCCCAGGGACACCCAGGGCACACCCAGGGACACCTAGGGGACAGCCAGGGCACCCTAGGGACAGACAGGGCACCCCCAGGGACACCAAGGGCACAGCCAGGGCACCCCCAGGGACACAGAGAGGACAGGCAGGGCACCCCCAGGGACACCTTGGGGACAGCCAGGGCACCCCAGGGACAGCCAGGGCACCCCCAAGGACACCTAGGGGACCTCCAGGGCACCCCCAGGGACACCCAGGGCACCCCCAGGGCCACCTAGGGGACAGCCAGGGCACCCCAGGGACAGCGAGGGCACCCCCAGGGACACCCAGGGCACCCCCAGGGACACCTAGGGGACAGCCAGGGCACCCCCAGGGACACCTAGGGCACCCCCAGGGACACCTAGGGGACGGCCAGGGCACCCCCAGGGACACCTAGGGGAGAGGCAGGGCACCCCCAGGGACACCTAGGGGAGAGGCAGGGCACCCCCAAGGACACCTAGGGGACACGCGGGGAACCCCCAGGGACACCTAGGGGACAGCCAGGGTATCCCCAGGGACACCCAGGGCACCCCCAGGGACACCAAGGGGACTGCAAGGGCACCCAGAGTGACACCTAAGGGACACCCTGGGCACCCCCAGGGACACCAAGGGGACGCCCAGGGACACCTAGGGGATAGCCAGGGCACCCCAGGGACAGCGAGGGCACCCCCAGGGACACCTAGGGGACAGGCAGGGCACCCCCAGGGACACCGAGGGGAAAGCCAGGGCACCCCCAGGGACGCCTAGGGGAAGGCAGGACACCCTCAGTGACACCTAGGGGACAGCCAGGGCACCCCCAGGGACATTTAGGGGACAGCCAGGGCACTCCAGGGACACCCAGGGCACCCCCAGGGACACCTAGGGGACAGCCAGGGAACCCCCAGGGACACCTAGGGGACAGGCAGGGCACCCCCAGGGACACTGACGGGACAGCCAGGGCACCCCCAGAGACCCCTAGGGGACAGCCAGGGCACGCCAGGGACACCCAGGGCACCCCCAGGGACACCAAGGGGACAGGCAGGGCACCCCCAGGGACACCCAGGGCACCCCGAACGACACCTAGGGGACAGGAAGGGCACACCCAGGGACACCTAGGGGACAGCCAGGGCACTCTAAAGATAGCCAGGTCACCCCCAGGGACACCTAGGGGACAGGCAGGGCACCCCCAGGGACACCCAGGGCACCCCAAGGGACACCTAGGTGACAGCCAGGGCACCCCCAGGGACCCCTAGGGCACAGCCAGGGCACGCCAGGGACAGCCAGGGCACCTCCAGGGACACTAAGGGGACATCCAGAGCACCCCAGGGACAGCCAGGGCACCCCCAGGAACACCGAAGGAACACCCTGGGCACGCCCAGTGACACCAAGGGGACCCCCAGGGACACCTAGGGGACAGGCAGGGCATTCCCAGGGACACTGACGGGACAGCCAGAGCACGCCCAGAGACCCCTAGGGGACAGCCAGGGCACTCCCAGGGACACTCTAGGCACCCACAGGGACACCTAGGGGACCTCCAGGGCACCCCCAGGGACACCCAGGGCACCCCCAGGGCCACCTAGGGGACAGCCAGGGCACCCCAGGGACAGCCAGGGCCCCCCCAGGGACACCAAGGGGACAGCCAGGGCACCCCAGGCACACCCAGGGCTCCCCCAGGGACACCTAGGGGACAGCCAGGGCACCCCAGGCACACCCAGGGCTCCCCCAGGGACACCTAGGGGACAGCCAGGCCACCCCCAGGGACACCGAGGTCACCCCCAGGGACACCTAGGGCACCCCCAGAGACACCGAAGGCACAGCCAGGGCACCCTAGGGTCAGCCAGGGCACCGCCAGGGACACCTAGGGGACAGCCAGGGCAGCCCCAGGGACACCTAGGGGACAGCCAGGGCACTCCAGAGACAGCCAGGGCACCCCCAGGGACACCTAGGGGACAGCCAGGGCACCCGAAGGACAGCCAGAGCACCCCCAGGGACACCAAGGGCACAGCCAGGGCACCCCAGGGACACCCAGGGCAACGCCAGGGACACCTAGGGGACAGCCAGGGCATCCCCAGGGACACCCATGGCACCCCCAGGGACACCTAGAGGACAGCCAGGGCACCCCCAGGGACACCTAGGGGACAGGCAGGGCACCCCCAGAGACACCTAGGGGACAGCCAGGGCCCCCCCAGGGACAACTAGGGGACAGCCAGGGCACTCCAGGGACACCAAGGGCACCCCCAGGGACACCTAGGGGACAGCCAGGGCACCCTAAAGACAGCCAGGGCACCCCCAGGGACACCTAGGGGACAGGCAGGGCACCCCCAGGGACACCTAGGGGACAGCCAGGGCACCCCCAGGGACATTTAGGGGACAGCCAGGGCACTCCAGGGACACCCAGGGCACCCCCAGGGACACCTAGGGGACAGGCCGAGCACCCCCAGGGAAACCTAGGGGACAGGCAGGGCACCCCCAGGGACACTGACGGGACAGCCAGGGCACCCCCAGAGACCCCTAGGGGACAGCCAGGGCACTCCCAGGGACACTCTGGGCACCCACAGGGACACCTTGAAGACAGCCAGGGCACCTCAGGGACATCCAGGGCACCCCCAGGGACACCTAGGGGACAGCCAGGGCACCCTAGGGACCGCCAGGGCACCCCCAGGGACACCCAGGGCATCCCCAGGGACACGAAGGGGACAGCCAGGGCACCCCCAGGGACACCTAGGGGACAGCCAGGGCACCCCAGGGACACGCAGGGCACCCCCAGGGACACCTAGAGGACAGCCAGGGCACCCCCAGTGACGCCTAGGGGACAGCGAGGGCACCCCCAGGGACACCTAGGGGACACCCAGGGCACCCCGAGGGACACCAGGGCACCCCCAGGGACACCTAGGGGACAGCCAGGGCACCCGAGGGACAGCCAGAGCACCCGCAGGGACACCAAGGGCACAGCCAGGGCACCCTAGGGACACCCAGCGCACCCCCAGGGACACCTAGGGGACAGCCAGGGCATCCCCAGGGACACCCAGGGCACCCCCAGGGACACCTAGAGGACAGCCAGGGCATCCCCAGGGACACCTAGGGGACAGGCAGGGCACCCCCAGGGCCACCTAGGGGACAGCCAGGGCACCCCAGGGACAGCCAGGGCCCCCCCAGGGACACCAAGGGGACAGCCAGGGCACCCCAGGCACACCCAGGGCTCCCCCAGGGACACCTAGGGGACAGCCAGGGCACCCCAGGCACACCCAGGGCTCCCCCAGGGACACCTAGGGGACAGCCAGGCCACCCCCAGGGACACCGAGGTCACCCCCAGGGACACCTAGGGCACCCCCAGAGACACCGAAGGCACAGCCAGGGCACCCTAGGGTCAGCCAGGGCACCGCCAGGGACACCTAGGGGACAGCCAGGGCAGCCCCAGGGACACCTAGGGGACAGCCAGGGCACTCCAGAGACAGCCAGGGCACCCCCAGGGACACCTAGGGGACAGCCAGGGCACCCGAAGGACAGCCAGAGCACCCCCAGGGACACCAAGGGCACAGCCAGGGCACCCCAGGGACACCCAGGGCAACGCCAGGAACACCTAGGGGACAGCCAGGGCATCCCCAGGGACACCCATGGCACCCCCAGGGACACCTAGAGGACAGCCAGGGCACCCCCAGGGACACCTAGGGGACAGGCAGGGCACCCCCAGAGACACCTAGGGGACAGCCAGGGCCCCCCCAGGGACAACTAGGGGACAGCCAGGGCACTCCAGGGACACCAAGGGCACCCCCAGGGACACCTAGGGGACAGCCAGGGCACCCTAAAGACAGCCAGGGCACCCCCAGGGACACCTAGGGGACAGGCAGGGCACCCCCAGGGACACCTAGGGGACAGCCAGGGCACCCCCAGGGACATTTAGGGGACAGCCAGGGCACTCCAGGGACACCCAGGGCACCCCCAGGGACACCTAGGGGACAGGCCGAGCACCCCCAGGGAAACCTAGGGGACAGGCAGGGCACCCCCAGGGACACTGACGGGACAGCCAGGGCACCCCCAGAGACCCCTAGGGGACAGCCAGGGCACTCCCAGGGACACTCTGGGCACCCACAGGGACACCTTGAAGACAGCCAGGGCACCTCAGGGACATCCAGGGCACCCCCAGGGACACCTAGGGGACAGCCAGGGCACCCTAGGGACCGCCAGGGCACCCCCAGGGACACCCAGGGCATCCCCAGGGACACGAAGGGGACAGCCAGGGCACCCCCAGGGACACCTAGGGGACAGCCAGGGCACCCCAGGGACACGCAGGGCACCCCCAGGGACACCTAGAGGACAGCCAGGGCACCCCCAGTGACGCCTAGGGGACAGCGAGGGCACCCCCAGGGACACCTAGGGGACACCCAGGGCACCCCGAGGGACACCAGGGCACCCCCAGGGACACCTAGGGGACAGCCAGGGCACCCGAGGGACAGCCAGAGCACCCGCAGGGACACCAAGGGCACAGCCAGGGCACCCTAGGGACACCCAGCGCACCCCCAGAGACACCTAGGGGACAGCCAGGGCATCCCCAGGGACACCCAGGGCACCCCCAGGGACACCTAGAGGACAGCCAGGGCATCCCCAGGGACACCTAGGGGACAGGCAGGGCACCCCCAGGGACACCTAGGGGACAGCCAGGGCC
This sequence comes from Chamaea fasciata, assembly GCF_029207755.1. Taxonomy (NCBI): domain Eukaryota; kingdom Metazoa; phylum Chordata; class Aves; order Passeriformes; family Sylviidae; genus Chamaea; species Chamaea fasciata. Next base: position 23,872 of record NW_027094182.1, read on the forward strand.
CCCCCAGGGACAACTAGGGGACAGCCAGGGCACTCCAGGGACAGCCAGGACACCCCCAGGGACACCGAGGGCACAGCCAGGGCACCCCCAGGGACACCGAGAGGACAGGCAGGGCACCCCCAGGGACAGCCAGGGCAGCCCAGGGACACCTAGGGGACAGGCAGGGCACCCCAGGGCAGCCCAGGGACACCCAGGGTACCCCAGGGACACGTAGGGGACCACCCGGGCACCCCAGGGACACCCAGGGCCCCCCCAGGGACACCTAGGGGACAGCCAGGGCCCCCCCAGGGACACCTAGGGGACAGCCAGGTCTACCCAGGGACACCCAGGGCACCCCCAGGGACACCGAAAGGACAGCCAGGGCACCCTAGGGACAGCCATGGCACCCTAGGGACAGCCAGGGCACCCCCAGAGACACCGAGGGCACAGCCAGGGCACCCTAGGGACAGCCAGGGCACACTTAGGGACACCTAAGGGACAGGCAGGGCACCCCCAGGGACACTGACGGGACAGCCAGGGCACCCCCAGAGACCCCTAGGGGACAGCCAGGGACCTCCTAGAGACACTCTGGGCACCCCAAGGGACACCTGGGGGTCAGCCAGGGCACCCCAGGGACACCCAGGGCACCCCCAGGGACACGGAGAGGACGGCCAGGGCACCCCCAGGGACACCTAGGGCAAGGCAGGACACCCCCAGGGACACCTAGGGGACAGGCAGGCCACCTCCAGGGACAGCCAGGGTACCCCCAGGGACACCTAGGGACAGTCAGGGCACCCCAGGGACACCTAGGGGACAGCCAGGGCACCCTAGGGATAGCCAGGGCACCCCGAGGGACACCTAAGTGACAGCCAGGGCACCCCAGGGACATCGAGGGACAGCCAGGAACCCCCTGGGACAGCCAGCTCACCCCCACGGCCGCCTCCACCTCCAGGAGCTATCAACAACCCTCCTCAGTTCTTTGATGCCTCAAATGGGCCGCCCAAACCTCCCGAATACCCCCCCAAAGCACCCAAAGCAGCCCCCAGGACGCCCCCAGACCCCCCACAACCCAAAACCCCCTCCACGACAACTCAGGACCCCCAGGATCCCCCCAAATCCACGCCCCCCTCACCCTGAGGTCCCGTTTGAGCCGCTCCACAGTTGCGGACAGGCACCAGCTCATCAAGCCCCAAGCACCAACACCTGCGGGACTGGGATGGACTGAGAGCACTGGGAGGGTGACCAGAGAAACCTGGGATGGACAAAGAGTGGACTGGGATGAACTGGATGAACGGGCAGGCGTGTGGGGGTCCATGGTGGCCACTCGATGCCTTACTGGTCTATACTGGGATGGGTCGGATGGCCCCAGGGGAGGGGGTGAGGCCACAATGGTCCAGACTGGGAGGGGAGTCACCATGGCGCCGGAGGCGGAGTCGAGGATACGAGCCAGGCAAGGACACCTAGGGGACAGCCAGGGCAACCCAGGGACACCCTAGGGGACAGGCCGAGCACCCCCAGGGAAACCTAGGGGACAGGCAGGGCACCCCCAGGGACACTGACGGGACAGCCAGGCACCCCCAGAGACCCCTAGGGGACAGCCAGGGCACTCCCAGGGACACTCTGGGCACCCACAGGGACACCTTGAAGACAGCCAGGGCACCTCAGGGACATCCAGGGCACCCCCAGGGACACCTAGGGGACAGCCAGGGCACCTAGGGACCGCCAGGGCACCCCCAGGGACACCCAGGGCATCCCCAGGGACACGAAGGGGACAGCCAGGGCACCCCCAGGGACACCTAGGGGACAGCCAGGGCACCCCAGGGACACGCAGGGCACCCCCAGGGACACCTAGAGGACAGCCAGGGCACCCCCAGTGACGCCTAGGGGACAGCGAGGGCACCCCCAGGGACACCTAGGGGACACCCAGGGCACCCCGAGGGACACCAGGGCACCCCCAGGGACACCTAGGGGACAGCCAGGGCACCCGAGGGACAGCCAGAGCACCCGCAGGGACACCAAGGGCACAGCCAGGGCACCCTAGGGACACCCAGCGCACCCCAGAGACACCTAGGGACAGCCAGGGCATCCCCAGGGACACCCAGGGCACCCCCCAGGGACACCTAGAGGACAGCCAGGGCATCCCCCAGGGACACCTAGGGGACAGGCAGGGCACCCCCAGGGACACCTAGGGGACAGCCAGGGCCCCCCCAGGGACAACTAGGGGACAGCCAGGGCACTCCAGGGACAGCCAGGACACCCCCAGGGACACCGAGGGCACAGCCAGGGCACCCCCAGGGACACCGAGAGGACAGGCAGGGCACCCCCCAGGGACAGCCAGGGCAGCCCAGGGACACCTAGGGGACAGGCAGGGCACCCCAGGGCAGCCCAGGGACACCCAGGGTACCCCAGGGACACGTAGGGGACCACCGGGCACCCCAGGGAAGGGACACCCAGGGCCCCCCCAGGGACACCTAGGGGACAGCCAGGGCCCCCCCAGGGACACCTAGGGGACAGCCAGGTCTACCCAGGGACACCCAGGGCACCCCCAGGGACACCGAAAGGACAGCCAGGGCACCCTAGGGACAGCCATGGCACCCTAGGGACAGCCAGGGCACCCCCAGAGACACCGAGGGCACAGCCAGGGCACCCTAGGGACAGCCAGGGCACACTTAGGGACACCTAAGGGACAGGCAGGGCACCCCCAGGGACACTGACGGGACAGCCAGGGCACCCCCAGAGACCCCTAGGGGACAGCCAGGGACCTCCTAGAGACACTCTGGGCACCCCAAGGGACACCTGGGGGTCAGCCAGGGCACCCCAGGGACACCCAGGGCACCCCCAGGGACACGGAGAGGACGGCCAGGGCACCCCCAGGGACACCTAGGGCAAGGCAGGACACCCCCAGGGACACCTAGGGGACAGGCAGGCCACCTCCAGGGACAGCCAGGGTACCCCCAGGGACACCTAGGGACAGTCAGGGCACCCCAGGGACACCTAGGGGACAGCCAGGGCACCCTAGGGATAGCCAGGGCACCCCGAGGGACACCTAAGTGACAGCCAGGGCACCCCAGGGACATCGAGGGACAGCCAGGAACCCCCTGGGACAGCCAGCTCACCCCCACGGCCGCCTCCACCTCCAGGAGCTATCAAAACCCTCCTCAGGTTCTTTGATGCCTCAAATGGGCCGCCCAAACCTCCCGAATACCCCCCAAAGCACCCAAAGCAGCCCCCAGGACGCCCCCCAGACCCCCCACAACCCAAAAACCCCCTCCACGACAACTCAGGACCCCCAGGATCCCCCCAAATCCACGCCCCCCTCACCCTGAGGTCCCGTTTGAGCCGCTCCACAGTTGCGGACAGGCACCAGCTCATCAAGCCCCAAGCACCAACACCTGCGGGACTGGGATGGACTGAGAGCACTGGGAGGGTGACCAGAGAAACCTGGGATGGACAAAGAGTGGACTGGGATGAACTGGGATGAACGGGCAGGCGTGTGGGGGTCCATGGTGGCCACTCGATGCCTTACTGGTCTATACTGGGATGGGTCGGATGGCCCCAGGGGAGGGGGTGAGGCCACAATGGTCCAGACTGGGAGGGGAGTCACCATGGCGCCGGAGGCGGAGTCGAGGATACGAGCCAGGCAAGGACACCTAGGGGACAGCCAGGGCAACCCAGGGACACCAGGGCCCCGCCAGAGACACCTAGGGGACAGCCAGGGAACCCCAGGGACACCCTGTGCACCTCCAGGGACACCTAGGGGACAGCCAGGGCCCATCCCGGGACACCTAGGGGACAGCCAGGGAACCCCAGGGACACCCTGTGCACGCCCAGGGACACCCAGGGCACACCCAGGGACACCTAGGGGACAGCCAGGGCACCCTAGGGAAAGACAGGGCACCCCCAGGGACACCGAGGGCACAGCCAGGGCACCCCCAGGGACACCTAGGGGACAGCCAGGGCACCCCCAGGGACATTTAGGGGACAGCCAGGGCACTCCAGGGACACCCAGGGCACCCCCAGGGACACCTAGGGGACAGGCCGAGCACCCCCAGGGAAACCTAGGGGACAGGCAGGGCACCCCCAGGGACACTGACGGGACAGCCAGGGCACCCCCAGAGACCCCTAGGGGACAGCCAGGGCACTCCCAGGGACACTCTGGGCACCCACAGGGACACCTTGAAGACAGCCAGGGCACCTCAGGGACATCCAGGGCACCCCCAGGGACACCTAGGGGACAGCCAGGGCACCCTAGGGACCACCAGGGCACCCCCAGGGACACCCAGGGCACCCCCAGGGACACGAAGGGGACAGCCAGGGCACCCCCAGGGACACCTAGGGGACAGCCAGGGCACCCCAGGGACACGCAGGGCACCCCCAGGGACACCTAGAGGACAGCCAGGGCACCCCCAGTGACGCCTAGGGGACAGCGAGGGCACCCCCAGGGACACCTAGGGGACACCCAGGGCACCCCGAGGGACACCAGGGCACCCCCAGGGACACCTAGGGGACAGCCAGGGCACCCGAGGGACAGCCAGAGCACGCGCAGGGACACAAAGGGCACAGCCAGGGCACCCTAGGGACACCCAGCGCACCCCCAGGGACACCTAGGGGACAGCCAGGGCATCCCCAGGGACACCCAGGGCACCCCCAGGGACACCTAGAGGACAGCCAGGGCATCCCCAGGGACACCTAGGGGACAGGCAGAGCACCCCCAGGGACACCTAGGGGAAAGCCAGGGCACCCCCAGGGACGCCTAGGGGAAGGCAGGACACCCTCAGTGACACCTAGGGGACAGCCAGGGCACCCCCAGGGACATTTAGGGGACAGCCAGGGCACTCCAGGGACACCCAGGGCACCCCCAGGGACACCTAGGGGACAGCCAGGGAACCCCCAGGGACACCTAGGGGACAGGCAGGGCACCCCCAGGGACACTGACGGGACAGCCAGGGCACCCCCAGAGACCCCTAGAGGACAGCCAGGGCACCCCAGGGCCACCCAGGGCACCCCCAGGGACACCAAGGGGACAGGCAGGGCACCCCCAGGGACACCCAGGGCACCCCGAACGACACCTAGGGGACAGGAAGGGCACAGCCAGGGACACCTAGGGGACAGCCAGGGCACTCTAAAGATAGCCAGGTCACCCCCAGGGACACCTAGGGGACAGGCAGGGCACCCCCAGGGACACCCAGGGCACCCCAAGGGACACCTAGGTGACAGCCAGGGCACCCCCAGGGACCCCTAGGGCACAGCCAGGGCACGCCAGGGACAGCCAGGGCACCTCCAGGGACACTAAGGGGACATCCAGAGCACCCCAGGGACAGCCAGGGCACCCCCAGGAACACCGAAGGAACACCCTGGGCACGCCCAGTGACACCAAGGGGACCCCCAGGGACACCTAGGGGACAGGCAGGGCATTCCCAGGGACACTGACGGGACAGCCAGGGCACGCCCAGAGACCCCTAGGGGACAGCCAGGGCACTCCCAGGGACACTCTGGGCACCCACAGGGACACCTAGGGGACCTCCAGGGCACCCCCAGGGACACCCAGGGCACCCCCAGGGCCACCTAGGGGACAGCCAGGGCACCCCAGGGACAGCCAGGGCCCCCCCAGGGACACCAAGGGGACAGCCAGGGCACCCCAGGCACACCCAGGGCTCCCCCAGGGACACCTAGGGGACAGCCAGGGCACCCCAGGCACACCCAGGGCTCCCCCAGGGAAACCTAGGGGACAGCCAGGCCACCCCCAGGGACACCGAGGTCACCCCCAGGGACACCTAGGGCACCCCCAGAGACACCGAAGGCACAGCCAGGGCAGCCTAGGGACCGCCAGGGCACCGCCAGGGACACCTAGGGGACAGCCAGGGCAGCCCCAGGGACACCTAGGGGACAGCCAGGGCACTCCAGAGACAGCCAGGGCACCCCCAGGGACACCTAGGGGACAGCCAGGGCACCCGAAGGACAGCCAGATCACCCCCAGGGACACCAAGGGCACAGCCAGGGCACCCCAGGGACACCCAGGGCAACGCCAGGGACACCTAGGGGACAGCCAGGGCATCCCCAGGGACACCCAGGGCACCCACAGGGACACCTAGAGGACAGCCAGGGCACCCCCAGGGACACCTAGGGGACAGGCAGGGCACCCCCAGAGACACCTAGGGGACAGCCAGGGCCCCCCCAGGGACAACTAGGGGACAGCCAGGGCACTCCAGGGACACCAAGGGCACCCCCAGGGACACCTAGGGGACAGGCAGGGCACCCCCAGGGACACCTAGGGGACAGCCAGGGCACCCCCAGGGACATTTAGGGGACAGCCAGGGCACTCCAGGGACACCCAGGGCACCCCCAGGGACACCTAGGGGACAGGCCGAGCACCCCCAGGGAAACCTAGGGGACAGGCAGGGCACCCCCAGGGACACTGACGGGACAGCCAGGGCACCCCCAGAGACCCCTAGGGGACAGCCAGGGCACTCCCAGGGACACTCTGGGCACCCACAGGGACACCTAGGGGACAGCCAGGGCACCTCAGGGACATCCAGGGCACCCCCAGGGACACCTAGGGGACAGCCAGGGCACCCTAGGGACCGCCAGGGCACCCCCAGGGACACCCAGGGCACCCCCAGGGACACGAAGGGGACAGCCAGGGCACCCCCAGGGACACCTAGGGGACAGCCAGGGCACCCCAGGGACACGCAGGGCACCCCCAGGGACACCTAGAGGACAGCCAGGGCACCCCCAGTGACGCCTAGGGGACAGCGAGGGCACCCCCAGGGACACCTAGGGGACACCCAGGGCACCCCGAGGGACACCAGGGCACCCCCAGGGACACCTAGGGGACAGCCAGGGCACCCGAGGGACAGCCAGAGCACCCGCAGGGACACCAAGGGCACAGCCAGGGCACCCTAGGGACACCCAGCGCACCCCCAGGGACACCTAGGGGACAGCCAGGGACCTCCTAGGGACACTCTGGGCACCCCAAGGGACACCTGGGGGTCAGCCAGGGCACCCCAGGGACACCCAGGGCACCCCCAGGGACACGGAGAGGACGGCCAGGGCACCCCCAGGGACACCTAGGGCAAGGCAGGACACCCCCAGGGACACCTAGGGGACAGGCAGGGCACCTCCAGGGACAGCCAGGGTACCCCCAGGGACACCTAGGGACAGTCAGGGCACCCCAGGGACACCTAGGGGACAGCCAGGGCACCCTAGGGACAGCCAGGGCACCCCGAGGGACACCTAAGTGACAGCCAGGGCACCCCAGGGACATCGAGGGACAGCCAGGAACCCCCTGGGACAGCCAGCTCACCCCCACGGCCGCCTCCACCTCCAGGAGCTATCAAAACCCTCCTCAGGTTCTTTGATGCCTCAAATGGGCCGCCCAAACCTCCCGAATACCCCCCAAAGCACCCAAAGCAGCCCCCAGGACGCCCCCCAGACCCCCCACAACCCAAAAACCCCCTCCACGACAACTCAGGACCCCCAGGATCCCCCCAAATCCGCGCCCCCCTCACCCTGAGGTCCGGTTTGAGCCGCTCCACAGTTGCGGACAGGCACCAGCTCATCAAGCCCCAAGCACCAACACCTGCGGGACTGGGATGGACTGAGAGCACTGGGAGGGTGACCAGAGAAACCTGGGATGGACAAAGAGTGGACTGGGATGAACTGGGATGAACGGGCAGGCGTGTGGGGGTCCATGGTGGCCACTCGATGCCTTACTGGTCTATACTGGGATGGGTCGGATGGCCCCAGGGGAGGGGGTGAGGCCACAATGGTCCAGACTGGGAGGGGAGTCACCATGGCGCCGGAGGCGGAGTCGAGGATACGAGCCAGGCAAGGACACCTAGGGGACAGCCAGGGCAACCCAGGGACACCAGGGCCCCCCCAGAGACACCTAGGGGACAGCCAGGGAACCCCAGGGACACCCTGTGCACCCCCAGGGACACCTAGGGGACAGCCAGGGCCCATCCCGGGACACCTAGGGGACAGCCAGGGAACCCCAGGGACACCCTGTGCACGCCCAGGGACACCCAGGGCACACCCAGGGACACCTAGGGGACAGCCAGGGCACCCTAGGGACAGACAGGGCACCCCCAGGGACACCGAGGGCACAGCCAGGGCACCCCCAGGGACACAGAGAGGACAGGCAGGACACCCCCAGGGACACCTTGGGGACAGCCAGGGCACCCCAGGGACAGCCAGGGCACCCCCAAGGACACCTAGGGGACCTCCAGGGCACCCCCAGGGACACCCAGGGCACCCCCAGGGCCACCTAGGGGACAGCCAGGGCACCCCAGGGACAGCGAGGGCACCCCCGGGGACACCCAGGGCACCCCCAGGGACACCTAGGGGAGAGGCAGGGCACCCCCAGGGACACCTAGGGGACAGCCAGGGCACCCCCAAGAACACCTAGGGGACACGCAGGGAACCCCCAGGGACACCTAGGGGACAGCCAGGGTATCCCCAGGGACACCCAGGGCACCCCCAGGGACACCAAGGGGACAGCAAGGGCACCCAGAGGGACACCTAAGGGACACCCTGGGCACCCCCAGGGACACCAAGGGGACGCCCAGGGACACCTAGGGGATAGCCAGGGCACCCCAGGGACAGCGAGGGCACCCCCAGGGACACCTAGGGGACAGCTAGGGCAGCCCAGGGACACTCAGGGCACCCCCAGGGACACCTAGGGGACAGCCAGGGAACCCCAGAAACACCCTAGCCACCCCCAGGGACACCTAGGGGACAGCCGGGGAACCCGAGGGACAGCCAGGGAACCCCCAGGGACACCTAGAGGACAGGAAGGGCACCCCCAGGGACACCTAGGGGACAGCCAGGGCCCCCCCAGGGACACCAAGGGGACAGCCAGTGCACACCAGGGACAGCCAGGGCCCCCCCAGGGACACCTAGATGATAGCCAGCGCCCCCCCAGGGACACCCAGGGCACCCCCAGGGACATCTAGGGGACAGGCAGGGCACCCCCAGGGACACCGAGGGGAAAGCCAGGGCACCCCCAGGGACGCCTAGGGGAAGGCAGGACACCCTCAGTGACACCTAGGGGACAGCCAGGGCACCCCCAGGGACATTTAGGGGACAGCCAGGGCACTGCAGGGACACCCAGGGCACTCCCAGGGACACCTAGGGGACAGGCAGGGAACCCCCAGGGACACCTAGGGGACAGGCAGGGCACCCCCAGGGACACCCAGGGCACCCCAAGGGACACCTAGGTGACAGCCAGGGCACCCCCAGGGACCCCTAGGGCACAGCCAGGGCACGCCAGGGACAGCCAGGGCACCTCCAGGGACACCAAGGGGACATCCAGAGCACCCCAGGGACAGCCAGGGCACCCACAGTGACACCTAGAGGACAGCCAGGGCACCCCCAGTGACGCCTAGGGGACAGCGAGGGCACCCCCAGGGACACCAAGGGGACCCCCAGGGACACCTAGGGGACAGGCAGGGCATTCCCAGGGACACTGACGGGACAGCCAAGGCACCCTCAGAGACCCCTAGGGGACAGCCAGGGCACTCCCAGGGACAATCTGGGCACCCACAGGGACACCTAGGGGACAGACAGGGCCCCCCCAGGGACACCCAGGGCTCCCCCAGGGACACCTAGGGGACAGCCAGGGCACCCCCAGGGACACCGAGGTCACCCCCAGGGTCACCTTGGGCACCCCCAGAGACACCGAAGGCACAGTCAGGGCACCCTAGGGACAGCCAGGGCACCCCCAGGGACACCTAGGAGACAGCCAGGGCACCCCCAGGGACACCTAGAAGACAGCCAGCGCAACCTCAGGGACACCTAGGGGACAGCCAGGGCACCCCCAGGGACACCTAGGGGACAGCCAGGGCACTCCAGAGACAGCCAGGGCACCCCCAGGGACACCTAGGGGACAGCCAGGGCACCCGAGGGACAGCCAGAGCACCCCCAGGGACACCTAGGGGACAGGCCGAGCACCCCCAGGGACACCTAGGGGACAGGCAGGGCAGCCCCAGGGACACTGACGGGACAGCCAGGGCACCCCCAGAGACCCCTAGGGGACAGCCAGGGCACTCCCAGGGACACTCTGGGCACCCACAGGGACACCTTGAAGACAGCCAGGGCACCTCAGGGACATCCAGGGCACCCCTAGGGACACCTAGGGGACAGCCAGGGCACCTACAGGGACACCTAGGGAACAGCCAGGGGACCACAGGGACACCCAGAGCACCCCCAGGGACACCTAGGGGACAGCCAGGGCATCCCGGGGGACAGGGAGGGCACCCACAGGGACACCTCGGAGACAGCCAGGGCACGCCAGGGACACCTAGAGGACAGCCAGGGCACTACAGGGACACCTAGGGCACAGCCAGGGCACCCTAGGGACAGCCAGGGCACCCTCAGGGACACCAAGGGCACAGCCAGGCCAACCCAAGGACAGCCAGGGCACCCCCAGGGACACCTAGGGGACAGCCAGGGCACCCCAGGGACGCCAAAGGGAAAGCCAGGGCACCCCCAGGGACACCTAGGGGACAGCCAGGGTACCCCAGGGACACCCAGGGCACCCCCAGGGACACCTACGGGACAGCAAGGGCACCCCCAGGGACACCCTGGGCACCCCCAGGGACACCTAGGGGACCTTCAGGGAACCCCAGGGACACGTACGGGTCAGCCAGGGAACCCCAGGGACACCCAGGGCACCCCCAGGGACACCTAGGGGACAGGCAGGGCACCCCCAGGGACACCTAGGGGACAGCCAGGGCACCCCAAGGACACTCAGGGCACCCCCAGGGACACTTAGGGGACAGCCAGGGCACCCCCAGGGACACCTAGGGAACAGCCAGGGCACCCCAGGCACACCCAGGGTACCCCCAGGGACACCTAGGAGACAGCCAGGGCACCCCAGGGACACCTAGATGACAGGGAAGGCAACCCCAGGGACACCTTGGGGACAGCCAGGGCACCCCCTGGGCACCCCAAGGACACTCAGGGCACCCCCAGGGACACCGAGGGGACAGCCAGGGCACTCCAGGGACAGCCAGGGCACCCCCAGGGCACCCTAGGGACAGCCAGGGCACCCCCAGGGACACCTAGGGGACAGCCAGGGCACCCCAAGGACACTCAGGGCACCCCCAGGGACACTTAGGGGACAGCCAGGGCACCCCCAGGGACACCTAGGGGACAGCCAGGGCACCCCAGGCACACTCAGGGCACCCCCAGGGACACCTAGGAGACAGCCAGGGCACCCTAGGGACAGCCAGGGCACCCCCAGGGACACCGAGGGAACAGCCATGCCACCCTAGGGACAGCCAGGGCACCCCCAAGGACACCTAGGGGACACGCAGGGAACCCCCAGGGACACCTACGGAACAGCCAGGGCATCCCCAGGGACACCCAGGGCACCCCCAGGGACACCAAGGGCACCCCAAGGGACACCTAGGGGATAGCCAGGGCACCCCAGGGACACCCAGGGCACCCCAAGGGCCGCCTAGGGGACAGCCAGGGCACCCCGAGGGACACCTAGGGGACAGCCAGGGCACCCCCAGGGACACCTAGAGGACAGGCAGGGCACCCCCAGGGCACCCCAGGGACACCCAGGGCACCCCCAGGGACACGTAGAGGACAGCCATGGCACCCCAGGGACAGCCAGGGCACCCCCAGGGACAGCTAGGGGACAGCCAGGGCACCCCCAGGGACACCAAGGGGACAGCCCGAGCACCCCAAGGACAGCCAGGGCACCCCCAGGGACACCTAGGGGACAGCCAGGGCACCCCAGGGACACCAAGGGGACAGCCAGGTCACCCCCAGGGACACCTAGGGGACAGCCAGGGTACCCCAGGGACACCCAGGGCACCCCTAGGGACACCTACGGGACAGAAAGGGCACCCCCAGGGACACCCTGGGCACCCCCAGGGACACCTAGGGGACCTTCAGGGAACCCCAGGGACACGTACGGGACAGCAAGGGAACCCCAGGGACACCCAGGGCACCCCCAGGGACACCTAGGGGACAGGCAGGGCACCCCCAGGGACACCGAGGGGACAGCCAGGGCACCCCCAGGGACAACTAGAGGATAGGCAGGGCGCCCCCAGGGCACCCCAGGGACACCCAGGGCACCCCCAGGGACACGTAGAGGACAGCCATGGCACCCCAGAGACAGCCAGGGCACCCCCAGGGACAGCTAGGGGACAGCCAGAGCACCCCAAGGACAGTCAGGGCACCCCCAGACACACCAAGGGGACAGCCAGAGCACCCCAAGGACAGCCAGGGCACCCCCAGGGACACCTAGGGGACAGCCAGGGCACCTACAGGGACACCTAGGGAACAGCCAGGGGACCACAGGGACACCCAGAGCACCCCCAGGGACACCTAGGGGACAGCCAGGGCATCCCGGGTGACAGGGAGGGCACCCACAGGGACACCTCGGAGACAGCCAGGGCACGCCAGGGACACCTAGAGGACAGCCAGGGCACTACAGGGACACCTAGGGCACAGCCAGGGCACCCTAGGGACAGCCAGGGCACCCTCAGGGACACCAAGGGCACAGCCAGGCCAACCCAAGGACAGCCAGGGCACCCCCAGGGACACCTAGGGGACAGCCAGGGCACCCCAGGGACGCCAAAGGGAAAGCCAGGGCACCCCCAGGGACACCTAGGGGACAGCCAGGGTACCCCAGGGACACCCAGGGCACCCCCAGGGACACCTACGGGACAGCAAGGGCACCCCCAGGGACACCCTGGGCACCCCCAGGGACACCTAGGGGACCTTCAGGGAACCCCAGGGACACGTACGGGTCAGCCAGGGAACCCCAGGGACACCCAGGGCACCCCCAGGGACACCTAGGGGACAGGCAGGGCACCCCCAGGGACACCTAGGGGACAGCCAGGGCACCCCAAGGACACTCAGGGCACCCCCAGGGACACTTAGGGGACAGCCAGGGCACCCCCAGGGACACCTAGGGAACAGCCAGGGCACCCCAGGCACACCCAGGGTACCCCCAGGGACACCTAGGAGACAGCCAGGGCACCCCAGGGACACCTAGATGACAGGGAAGGCAACCCCAGGGACACCTTGGGGACAGCCAGGGCACCCCCTGGGCACCCCAAGGACACTCAGGGCACCCCCAGGGACACCGAGGGGACAGCCAGGGCACTCCAGGGACAGCCAGGGCACCCCCAGGGCACCCTAGGGACAGCCAGGGCACCCCCAGGGACACGTAGGGGACAGCCAGGGCACCCCCAGGGACACCAAGGGGACAGCCAGGGCACCCCAGGCACACTCAGGGCACCCCCAGGGACACCTAGGAGACAGCCAGGGCACCCTAGGGACAGCCAGGGCACCCCCAGGGACACCGAGGGAACAGCCATGCCACCCTAGGGACAGCCAGGGCACCCCCAAGGACACCTAGGGGACACGCAGGGAACCCCCAGGGACACCTACGGAACAGACAGGGCATCCCAAGGGACACCCAGGGCACCCCCAGGGACACCAAGGGCACCCCAAGGGACACCTAGGGGATAGCCAGGGCACCCCAGGGACACCCAGGGCACCCCAAGGGCCGCCTAGGGGACAGCCAGGGCACCCCGAGGGACACCAAGGGGACAGCCAGGGCACCCCCAGGGACACCTAGAGGACAGGCAGGGCACCCCCAGGGCACCCCAGGGACACCCAGGGCACCCCCAGGGACACGTAGAGGACAGCCATGGCACCCCAGGGACAGCCAGGGCACCCCCAGGGACAGCTAGGGGACAGCCAGGGCACCCCCAGGGACACCAAGGGGACAGCCCGAGCACCCCAAGGACAGCCAGGGCACCCCCAGGGACACCTAGGGGACAGCCAGGGCACCCCAGGGACACCAAGGGGACAGCCAGGTCACCCCCAGGGACACCTAGGGGACAGCCAGGGTACCCCAGGGACACCCAGGGCACCCCTAGGGACACCTACGGGACAGCAAGGGAACCCCAGGGACACCCAGGGCACCCCCAGGGACACCTAGGGGACAGGCAGGGCACCCCCAGGGACACCGAGGGGACAGCCAGGGCACCCCCAGGGACAACTAGAGGATAGGCAGGGCGCCCCCAGGGCACCCCAGGGACACCCAGGGCACCCCCAGGGACACGTAGAGGACAGCCATGGCACCCCAGGGACAGCCAGGGCACCCCCAGGGACAGCTAGGGGACAGCCAGAGCACCCCAAGGACAGTCAGGGCACCCCCAGACACACCAAGGGGACAGCCAGAGCACCCCAAGGACAGCCAGGGCACCCCCAGGGACACCTAGGGGACAGCCAGAGCACCCCCAGGGACACCTAGGGGACAGCCAAGGCACCCCCAGGGACACACTGGGCCCCCCAGGGACACGTAGGGGACAGCCAAGGCACCCCAGAGACACCCTGGGCACCCCCAGGGACACCTAGGGGACAGCCAGGGCACCCTAGGGACAGCCAGGGCACCCCCAAGACACGAAGGGGACAGCCAGGGCACCCCCAGGGACACCAAGGGGACAGCCAGGGCACCCCAGGGACACCCAGGGCACCCCCAGGAACACCTAGGGGACAGCCACGGCACTCCCAGGGACACCCTGGGCACCTCCAGGGACACCGAGGGGACAGCCAGGGCACTCCAGGGACCCCTAGGTGACAGGGAAGGCAACCCCAGGGACACCTTGGGGACAGCCAGGGCGCCCCCTGGGCACCCCAAGGACAGTCAGGGCACCCCCAGGGACACCGAGGGGACAGCCAGGGCACTCCAGGGACAGCCAGGGCACCCCCAGGGCACCCTAGGGACAGCCAGGGCACCCCCAGGGACACCTAGGGGACAGCCAGGGGACCCCCCAGGGACACCTAGGGGACAGCCAGGGCACTCCAGGGTCAGCCAGGGCACCCCCAGGGCACCCCAGGGACACTCAGGGCAGCTCCAGGGACACGTAGGGGACAGCCAGGGCACCCCCAGGGACACCGAGGGGACAGCCAGGGCACCCCCAGGGACAACTAGAGGATAGGCAGGGCGCCCCCAGGGCACCCCAGGGACACCCAGGGCACCCCCAGGGACACGTAGAGGACAGCCATGGCACCCCAGGGACAGCCAGGGCACCCCCAGGGACAGCTAGGGGACAGCCAGAGCACCCCAAGGACAGTCAGGGCACCCCCAGACACACCAAGGGGACAGCCAGAGCACCCCAAGGACAGCCAGGGCACCCCCAGGGACACCTAGGGGACAGCCAGAGCACCCCCAGGGACACCTAGGGGACAGCCAAGGCACCCCCAGGGACACACTGGGCCCCCCAGGGACACGTAGGGGACAGCCAAGGCACCCCAGAGACACCCTGGGCACCCCCAGGGACACCTAGGGGACAGCCAGGGCACCCTAGGGACAGCCAGGGCACCCCCAAGACACGAAGGGGACAGCCAGGGCACCCCCAGGGACACCAAGGGGACAGCCAGGGCACCCCAGGGACACCCAGGGCACCCCAAGGAACACCTAGGGGACAGCCACGGCACTCCCAGGGACACCCTGGGCACCTCCAGGGACACCGAGGGGACAGCCAGGGAACTCCAGGGACCCCTAGGTGACAGGGAAGGCAACCCCAGGGACACCTTGGGGACAGCCAGGGCGCCCCCTGGGCACCCCAAGGACAGTCAGGGCATTCCCAGGGACACCGAGGGGACAGCCAGGGCACTCCAGGGACAGCCAGGGCACCCCCAGGGCACCTTAGGGACAGCCAGGGCACCCCCAGGGACACCTAGGGGACAGCCAGGGGACCCCCCAGGGACACCTAGGGGACAGCCAGGGCCCCCCCAAGGACACCCAGGGCACCCCCAGGGAAACCTAGGGGACAGCGTGGGCCCCCCCAGGGACACCCAGGTCACCCCCAGGGACACCTAGGGGACAGCCAGGGCCCCCCCAGGGACACCTAGAAGACAGCTAGGGCACCCCCAGGGACACCTAGGGGACAGCCAGGGCCCCCCCAGGGACACCTAGGGGACAGCCAGGGAGCCCCAGGGACACCCTGTGCACCCCCAGGGACAGCCAGGGCACCCCCAGGGACACCGAGAGGACAGGCAGGGCACCGCCAGGGACAACTTGGGGACAGCCAGGGCACCCCAGGGACAGCCAGGGCACCCCCAGGGACACCTAGGGGACCTCCAGAGCACACCCAGGGACACCCAGGGCACCCCCAGGGACACCTAGGGGACAGTCAGGGCCCCCCCAGGGACACCTAGGGGACAGCCAGGGCACCCCAGGGACACCCAGGGCACCCCCAGGGACACTTAGGGGACAGCCAGGGAACCCCTAGGGACACCTAGGGGACAGCCAGGGCACCCCAGGCACACCCAGGGCACCCCCAGGGACACCTAGGGGACAGCCAGGGCACCCTAGGGACAGCCAGGGCACCCCCAGGGACACCGAGGGCACAGCCATGCCACCCTAGGGACAGCCAGGGCACCCCCAAGGACACCTAGGGGACAGCCAGGGCACACCAGGGACGCCAAAGGGAAAGCCAGGGCACCCCCAGGGACACCTAGGGGACAGCCAGGGTACCCCAGGGACACCCAGGGCACCCCCAGGGACACCTACGGGACAGCAAGGGCACCCCCAGGGACACCCTGGGCACCCCCAGGGACACCTTGGGGACCTTCAGGGAACCCCAGGGACACGTACGGGTCAGCCAGGGAACCCCAGGGACACCCAGGGCACCCCCAGGGACACCTAGGGGACAGGCAGGGCACCCCAAGGGACACCTAGGGGACAGCCAGGGCACCCCAAGGACACTCAGGGCACCCCCAGGGACACTTAGGGGACAGCCAGGGCACCCCCAGGGACACCTAGGGAACAGCCAGGGCACCCCAGGCACACCCAGGGCACCCCCAGGGACACCTAGGAGACAGCCAGGGCACCCCAGGGACACCTAGATGACAGGGAAGGCAACCCCAGGGACACCTTGGGGACAGCCAGGGCACCCCCTGGGCACCCCAAGGACACTCAGGGCACCCCCAGGGACACCGAGGGGACAGCCAGGGCACTCCAGGGACAGCCAGGGCACCCCCAGGGCACCCTAGGGACAGCCAGGGCACCCCCAGGGACACCTAGGGGACAGCCAGGGGACCCCCCAGGGACACCTAGGGGACAGCCAGGGCAGTCCAGGTTCAGCAAGGGCACCCCCAGGGCACCCCAGAGACACCCAGGGCACCCCCAGGGACACCTAGGGGACAGTCAGGGCCCCCCCAGGGACACCTAGGGGACAGCCAGGGCCCCCTCAGGGACAGCTAGGGGACAGCCAGGGAACCCCAGGGACACCCTGTGCACCCCCAGGGACAGCCAGGGCACCCCCAGAGACACCGAGAGGACATGCAGGGCACCGCCAGGGACAACTTGGGGACAGCCAGGGTACCCCAGGGACAGCCAGGGCACCCCCAGGGACACCTAGGGGACCTCCAGAGCACACCAAGGACACCCAGGGCACCACCAGGGACACCTAGGGGACAGCCAGGGCCCCCCCAGGGACACCTAGGGGACAGCCAGGGCACCCCAAGGACACTCAGGGCACCCCCAGGGACACTTAGGGGACAGCCAGGGCACCCCCAGGGACACCTAGGGGACAGCCAGGGCACCCCAGGCATACCCAGGGCACCCCCAGGGACACCTAGGAGACAGCCAGGGCACCCTAGGGACAGCCAGGGCACCCCCAGGGACACCGAGGGAACAGCCATGCCACCCTAGGGACAGCCAGGGCACCCCCAAGGACACCTAGGGGACACGCAGGGAACCCCAAGGGACACCTAGGGAACAGCCAGAACACCCTAGGGACAGCCAGGGCACCCTCAGGGACACCCAGGGCACCCCAAGGGACACCTAGGGGATAGCCTGGGCACCCCAGGGACACCCAGGGCACCCCAAGGGCCGCCTAGGGGACAGCCAGGGCACCCCGAGGGACACCTAGGGGACAGCCAGGGCACCCCCAGGGACACCTAGAGGACAGGCAGGGCACCCCCAGGGCACCCCAGGGACACCCAGGTCACCCCCAGGGACACGTAGAGGACAGCCATGGCACCCCAGGGACAGCCAGGGCACCCCCAGGGACAGCTAGGGGACAGCCAGGGCACCCCCAGGGACACCAAGGGGACAACCCGAGCACCCCAAGGACAGCCAGGGCACCCCCAGGGACACCTAGGGGACAGCCAGGGCACCCCAGGGACACCAAGGGGACAGCCAGGGCACCCCCAGGGACACCTAGGGGACAGCCAGGGTACCCCAGGGACACCCAGGGCACCCCTAGGGACACCTACGGGACAGCCAGGGCACCCCCAGGGACACTGACGTGACAGACAGGGCACCCCAGGGACACCTAGGGCACAGCCAGGGCACCCTAGGGACACCTAAGGGACACCCTGGGCACCCCCAGGGACACCAAGGGGACCACCAGGGAAACCTAGGTGACAGCGAGGGCACCCCAGGGACAGCGAGGGCACCCCCAGGGACACCTAGGGGACCTCCAGGGAACCCCAGGGACACGTACAGGACAGCCAGGGAACCCCACTGACACCCTGTGCACACCCAGGGACACCCAGGGCCCCCTCAGGGACTCCTAGGGGACAGCCAGGGAACCCCAGGGACACCCTGGGCACCCCCAGGGACACCTAGGGGACAGCCAGGGCCCCCCCAGGGACACCTAGGGGACAGCCAGGGCACTCCAGGGACAGCCAGGGCACCCCCAGGGCCACCTAGGGGACAGCCAGGGCACCCCCAGGGACACCAAGGGGACCCCCAGGGACACCAAGGGGACAGCCAGGGCACCTACAGGGACACCTAGGGCACAGCCAGGGCACCCTAGGGACACTCAGCGCACCCCCAGGGACACCTAGGGGACAGCCAGGGCATCCGCAGGGACACCCAGGGCACCCCCAGGGACACCTAGAGGACAGCCAGGGCATCCCCAGGGACACCTAAGGGACAGGCAGGGCACCCCCAGGGACACCTAGGGGACAGCCAGGGCCCCCCCAGGGACAACTAGGGGACAGCCAGGGCACTCCAGGGAAACCCAGGGCACCCCCAGGGACACCTAGGGGACAGCCAGGGCACCCTAAAGACAGCCAGGGCACCCCCAGGGACACCTAGGGGACAGGCAGGGCACCCCCAGGGAAACCGAGGGGAAAGCCAGGGCAGCCCCAGGGACACCTAGGGGAAGGCAGGAAACCCCCAGGGACACCTAGGGGACAACCAGGGCACCCCCAGGGACATTTAGGGGACAGCCAGGGCACTCCAGTGACACCCAGGGCACCCCCAGGGACACCTAGGGACAGGCCGGGCACCCCCAGGGACACCTAGGGGACAGGCAGGGCACCCCCAGAGACACTGACGGGACAGCCAGGGCACCCCCAGAGACCCCTAGGGGACAGCCAGGGCACTCCCAGGGACACTCTGGGCACCCACAGGGACACCTTGAAGACAGCCAGGGCACCTCAGGGACACCCAGGGCACCGCCAGGGACACGAAGGGGACAGCCAGGGCACCCCAGGGACACCCAGGGCACCCCCAGGGACACCTAGGGGACAGGCAGGGCACCCCCAGGGACACCCAGGGCACCCCCAGGGACACCTAGGGGACAGGCAGGGCACCCCCAGGGACACTGACGGGACAGCCAAGGCACCCCCAGGGACACCTAGGGGACAGCCAGGGCACCCCAGGGACACCCTGGGCACCGCAGGGACAGAGGGGACAGGCACGGCACCCCAGAGACCCCTAGGGGACAGCCAGGGCCCCCCCAGGGACACCTAGGGGACAGCCAGGGCACTCCAGGGACAGCCAGGGCACCCCCAGGGACACCTAGGGCACTCCCAGGGACACCAAGGGGACAGCCAGGGCACCCTAAAGACAGCCAGGGCACCTCCAGGGACACCTAGGGGACACCCAGAGCCCCCCCAGGGACAACTAGGGGACAGCCAGGGCACTCCAGGGAAACCCAGGGCACCCCCAGGGACACCTTGGGGACAGCCAGGGCACCCTAAAGACAGCCAGGGCACCCCCAGGGACACCTAGGGGACAGGCAGGGCACCCCCAGGGACACCGAGGGGAAAGCCAGGGCACTCCAGGGACACCCAGGGCACCCCCAGGGACACCTAGGGGACAGCCAGGGCACCCCCAGGGAAACCTAGGGGACAGCCAGGGCACCCCCAAGGACACCTAGAGGACAGGCAGGGCACCCCCACGGCACCCCAGGGACACCCAGGGACACCTAGGGGACAGCCAGGGCATCCCCAGGGACACCCAGGTCACCCCCAGGGACACCTAGGGGACAGCCAGGGCACCCCAGGGACATCGAGGGACAGCCAGGAACCCCCTGGGACAGCCAGCTCACCCCCACAGCCGCCTCCACCTCCAGGAGCTATCAAAACCCTCCTCAGGTTCTTTGATGCCTCAAATGGGCCGCCCAAGCCTCCCGAATACCCCCCAAAGCACCCAAAGCAGCCCCCAGGACGCCCCCCGGACCCCCCACAACCCAAAAACCTCCTCCCCGACAACTCAGGACCCCCAGGATCCCCCCAAATCCGCGCCCCCCTCACCCTGAGGTCCCGTTTGAGCCGCTCCACGTTGCGGACAGGCACCAGCTCATCAAGCCCCAAGCACCAACACCTGCGGGACTGGGATGGACTGAGAGCACTGGGAGGGTGACCAGAGAAACCTGGGATGGACAAAGAGTGGACTGGGATGAACTGGGATGAACTGGCATGCGTGTGGGGGTCCATGGTGGCCACTCGGTGCCTTACTGGTCTATACTGGGTAGGTCGGATGGCCCCAGGGGAGGGGGTGAGGCCACAATGGTCCACACTGGGAGGGGAGTCACCATGGCGCCGGAGGCGGAGTCGAGGATACGAGCGAGGCAAGGACACCTAGGGGACAGCCAGGGCAACCCAGGGACACCAGGGCCCCCCAGAGACACCTAGGGGACAGCCAGGGAACCCCAGGGACACCCTGTGCACCCCCAGGGACACCTAGGGGACAGCCAGGGCCCATCCCGGGACACCTAGGGGACAGCCAGGGAACCCCAGGGACACCCTGTGCACGCCCAGGGACACCCAGGGAACACCCAGGGACACCTAGGAGACAGCCAGGGCACCCTAGGGACAGCCAGGGCACCCCCAGGGACACCAAAAGCACAGCCAGGGCACCCCCAGGGACACCGAGAGGACAGGCAGGGCACCCCCAGGGACACCTTGGGGACAGCCAGGGCACCCCAGGGACAGCAAGGGCACCCCCAAGGACACCTAGGGGACCTCCAGGGCACCCCCAGGGACACCCAGGGCACCCCCAGGGCCACCTAGGGGACAGCCAGGGCACCCCAGGGACAGCCAGGGCACCCCCAGGGACACCTAGGGGACAGCCAGAGCACCCCAAGGACAGTCAGGGCAACCCCAGGGACACCAAGGGGACAGCCAGAGCACCCCAAGGACAGCCAGGGCACCCCCAGGGACACCTAGGGGACAGCCAGGGCACCCCCAGGGACACCCTAGCCACCCCCAGGGACCCCTAGGGGACAGCCAGGGAACCCGAGGGACAGCCAGGGCACCCCAGGGACACCTAGAGGACAGGAAGGGCACCCCCAGGGACACCTAGGGGACAGCCAGGGCCCCCCCAGGGACACCAAGGGGACAGCCAGGGCACACCAGGGACAGCCAGGGCCCCCACAGGGACACCCAGGGCACCCCCAGGGACATCTAGGGGAACGCCCGGGCACGCCCAGGGACATTTAGGGGACAGCCAGGGCACTCCAGGGACACCCAGGGCACGCCCAGGGACACCTAGGGGACAGGCAGGGAACCCCCAGGGACACTGACGGGACAGCCAGGGCACCCCCAGAGACCCCTAGGGGACAGCCAGGGCACCCCAGGGACACCCAGGGCACCCCCAGGGACATCAAGGGGACAGCCAGGGCACCCCCAGGGACAACTAGAGGATAGGCAGGGCGCCCCCAGGGCACCCCAGGGACACCCAGGGCACACCCAGGGACAGCTAGGGGACAGCCAGAGCACCCTAAGGACAGTCAGGGCACCCCCAGGGACACCAAGGGGACAGCCAGAGCACCCCCAGGACAGCCAGGGCACCCCCAGGGACACCTAGGGGACAGCCAGGGCACCCCCAGGGACACCTAGGGGACAGCCAAGGAACCCCAGGGACACACTGGGCCCCCCAGGGACACGTAGGGGACAGCCAGGGCACCCCAGAGACACCCTGGGCACCCCCAGGGACACCTAGGGGACAGCCAGGGCACCCTAGGGACAGCCAGGGCACCCCCAAGACAGGAAGGGGACAGCCAGGGCACCCCCAGGGACACCAAGGGGACAGCCAGGGCACCCCAGGGACACCCAGGGCACCCCCAGGAACACCCAGGGGACAGCCACGGCACTCCAAGGGACACCCTGGGCACCCCCAGGGAAACCGAGGGGACAGCCAGGGCACCCCAGGGACACCTAGGTGACAGGGAAGGCAACCCGAGGGACACCTTGGGGACAGCCAGGGCACCCCCTGGGCACCCCAAGGACAGTCAGGGCACCCCCAGGGACACCGAGGGGACAGCCAGGGCACTCCAGGGACAGCCAGGGCACCCCCAGGGCACCCTAGGGACAGCCAGGGAACCCCCAGGGACACCTAGGGGACAGCCAGGGGAACCCCCAGGGACACCTAGGGGACAGCCAGGGCACTGCAGGGTCAGCCAGGGCACCCCCAGGGCACCGCAGGGACACCCAGGGCAGCTCCACGGACACGTAGGGGACAGCCAGGGCACCCCCAGGGACACCTAGGGGACAGCCAGGGCCCCCCCAGGGACGCCTAGGGGACAGCCAGGGCACCCCCAGGGACACCCAGGGCACCCCCAGGGACACCTAGGGGACAGCCAGGGCACCCCCAGGGACACCTAGGGGAGAGGCAGGGCACCCCCAGGGACACCTAGGGGACAGCCAGGGCACCCCCAGGGACACCTATGGGACAGCCAGGGCACCCCCAGGGACACCTAGGGGACAGGCAGGGCATTCCCAGGGACACTGACGGGACAGCCAGGGCACGCCCAGAGACCCCTAGGGGACAGCCAGGGCACCCCAGGGACACCGATGTCACCCCTAGGGACACCTAGGGCACCCCCAGAGACACCGAAGGCACAGCCAGTGCACCCTAGGGACAGCCAGGGCACCCCCAGGGACACCTAGGGGACAGCCAGGGCACCCCCAGGGACACCTAGAAGACAAGCCAGGGCAACCCCAGGGACACCTAGAAGACAGGCAGGGCAACCCCAGGGACACCTAGGGGACAGCCAGGGCACCCCCAGGGACACCTACGGGACAGCCAGGGCACCCGCAGGGACACCAAGGGGACATCCAGAGCACCCCAGGGACACCCAGGGCAACCCCAGGGACACCTAGAGGACAGACAGAGCACCCCAGGCACACCAACGGCACCCCCAGGGACACCTAGGGGACAGCCAGGGCACCCCGAGGGACACCAGGGCACCACCAGGGACACCTAGGGGACAGGCAGGGCACCCCAGAGCAGCCCAGGGACAGCCAGGGTACCCCAGGGACACGTAGGGGACCTCCCGGGCACCCCAGGGACACCCAGGGCCCCCCCAGGGACACCTAGGGGACAGCCAGGGCCCCCCCAGGGACACCTAGTGGACAGCCAGGGCTACCCAGGGACACCCAGGGCACCCCCAGGGACACCGAGGGGACAGCCAGGGCACCCTAGGGACAGCCATGGCACCCTAGGGACAGCCAGGGCACCCCCAGAGACACCTAGGGGACAGCCAGGGCACTCCCAGGGACACTCTGGGCACCCACAGGGACACTTTGGGGACGTCCAGGGCACCCCCAGGGACACCCAGGGCACCCCCAGGGCCACCTAGGGGACAGCCAGGGCACCCCAGGGACAGCCAGGGCCCCCCCAGGGACACCTAGGGGACAGCCAGGGCACCCCCAGGGACACCGATGTCACCCCCAGGGACACCTAGGGCACCCCCAGAGACACCGAAGGCACAGCCAGTGCACCCTAGGGACAGCCAGGGCACCCCCAGGGACACCTAGGGGACAGCCAGGGCACCCCCAGGGACACCTAGAAGACAGCCAGGGCAACCCCAGGGACACCTAGAAGACAGGCAGGGCAACCCCAGGGACACCTAGGGGACAGCCAGGGCACCCCCAGGGACACCTACGGGACAGCCAGGGCACCCCCAGGGACACCAAGGAGACATCCAGAGCACCCCAGGGACACCCAGGGCAACCCCAGGGACACCTAGAGGACAGACAGAGCACCCCAGGCACACCAACGGCACCCCCAGGGACACCTAGGGAACAGCCAGGGCACCCCGAGGGACACCAGGGCACCACCAGGGACACCTAGGGGACAGTCAGGGCACCCCAGGGACAGCGAGGGCACCCCCAGGGACACCTAGGCGACCTCCAGGGACATCTAGGGGACAGCCAGGGCACCCCAGGGACAGCCAGGGCACCCCCAGGGACACCTAGGGGACAGCCAGGGCACCCTAGGGACAGCCAGGGCACCCCCAAGACAGGAAGGGGACAGCCAGGGCACCCCCAGGGACACCAAGGGGACAGCCAGGGCACCCCAGGGACACCCAGGGCACCCCCAGGAACACCCAGGGGACAGCCACGGCACTCCAAGGGACACCCTGGGCACCCCCAGGGAAACCGAGGGGACAGCCAGGGCACCCCAGGGACACCTAGGTGACAGGGAAGGCAACCCGAGGGACACCTTGGGGACAGCCAGGGCACCCCCTGGGCACCCCAAGGACAGTCAGGGCACCCCCAGGGACACCGAGGGGACAGCCAGGGCACTCCAGGGACAGCCAGGGCACCCCCAGGGCACCCTAGGGACAGCCAGGGAACCCCCAGGGACACCTAGGGGACAGCCAGGGGAACCCCCAGGGACACCTAGGGGACAGCCAGGGCACTGCAGGGTCAGCCAGGGCACCCCCAGGGCACCGCAGGGACACCCAGGGCAGCTCCACGGACACGTAGGGGACAGCCAGGGCACCCCCAGGGACACCTAGGGGACAGCCAGGGCCCCCCCAGGGACGCCTAGGGGACAGCCAGGGCACCCCCAGGGACACCCAGGGCACCCCCAGGGACACCTAGGGGACAGCCAGGGCACCCCCAGGGACACCTAGGGGAGAGGCAGGGCACCCCCAGGGACACCTAGGGGACAGCCAGGGCACCCCCAGGGACACCTATGGGACAGCCAGGGCACCCCCAGGGACACCTAGGGGACAGGCAGGGCATTCCCAGGGACACTGACGGGACAGCCAGGGCACGCCCAGAGACCCCTAGGGGACAGCCAGGGCACCCCAGGGACACCGATGTCACCCCTAGGGACACCTAGGGCACCCCCAGAGACACCGAAGGCACAGCCAGTGCACCCTAGGGACAGCCAGGGCACCCCCAGGGACACCTAGGGGACAGCCAGGGCACCCCCAGGGACACCTAGAAGACAAGCCAGGGCAACCCCAGGGACACCTAGAAGACAGGCAGGGCAACCCCAGGGACACCTAGGGGACAGCCAGGGCACCCCCAGGGACACCTACGGGACAGCCAGGGCACCCGCAGGGACACCAAGGGGACATCCAGAGCACCCCAGGGACACCCAGGGCAACCCCAGGGACACCTAGAGGACAGACAGAGCACCCCAGGCACACCAACGGCACCCCCAGGGACACCTAGGGGACAGCCAGGGCACCCCGAGGGACACCAGGGCACCACCAGGGACACCTAGGGGACAGGCAGGGCACCCCAGAGCAGCCCAGGGACAGCCAGGGTACCCCAGGGACACGTAGGGGACCTCCCGGGCACCCCAGGGACACCCAGGGCCCCCCCAGGGACACCTAGGGGACAGCCAGGGCCCCCCCAGGGACACCTAGTGGACAGCCAGGGCTACCCAGGGACACCCAGGGCACCCCCAGGGACACCGAGGGGACAGCCAGGGCACCCTAGGGACAGCCATGGCACCCTAGGGACAGCCAGGGCACCCCCAGAGACACCTAGGGGACAGCCAGGGCACTCCCAGGGACACTCTGGGCACCCACAGGGACACTTTGGGGACGTCCAGGGCACCCCCAGGGACACCCAGGGCACCCCCAGGGCCACCTAGGGGACAGCCAGGGCACCCCAGGGACAGCCAGGGCCCCCCCAGGGACACCTAGGGGACAGCCAGGGCACCCCCAGGGACACCGATGTCACCCCCAGGGACACCTAGGGCACCCCCAGAGACACCGAAGGCACAGCCAGTGCACCCTAGGGACAGCCAGGGCACCCCCAGGGACACCTAGGGGACAGCCAGGGCACCCCCAGGGACACCTAGAAGACAGCCAGGGCAACCCCAGGGACACCTAGAAGACAGGCAGGGCAACCCCAGGGACACCTAGGGGACAGCCAGGGCACCCCCAGGGACACCTACGGGACAGCCAGGGCACCCCCAGGGACACCAAGGAGACATCCAGAGCACCCCAGGGACACCCAGGGCAACCCCAGGGACACCTAGAGGACAGACAGAGCACCCCAGGCACACCAACGGCACCCCCAGGGACACCTAGGGAACAGCCAGGGCACCCCGAGGGACACCAGGGCACCACCAGGGACACCTAGGGGACAGTCAGGGCACCCCAGGGACAGCGAGGGCACCCCCAGGGACACCTAGGCGACCTCCAGGGACATCTAGGGGACAGCCAGGGCACCCCAGGGACAGCCAGGGCACCCCCAGGGACACCTAGGGGACAGCCAGGGCACCCCAGGGACAGCCAGAGCACCCCCAGGGACGCCTAGGGGACAGCCAGGGCCCCCCCAGGGACACCTAGGGCACAGCCAGGGCACCCCCAGGGACCCTTAGGGGACAGCCAGGGCACCCCCATGGACGCCTAGGGGACAGCCAGGGCCCCCCCAGGGACACCTAGAGGACAGCCAGGGCACGCCAGGGACACCCAGGGCACCCTCAGGGACCCCTAGGGGAGAGCCAGGGCACCCCCAGGGACACTGAGGGGACAGCCATGGCACCCCAGGGACACCTACGGGACAGCCAGGGCACCCTCTGGGACTCCAAGGACAGCCAGGGCACCCCAAGGACAGCCAGGGCAGCCCAGGGACACCTAGGGGACAGGCAGGGCACCCCAGAGCAGCCCAGGGACAGCCAGGGTACCCCAGGGACACGTAGGGGACCTCCCGGGCACCCCAGGGACACCCAGGGCCCCCCCAGGGACACCTAGGGGACAGCCAGGGCCCCCACAGGGACACCTAGTGGACAGCCAGGGCTACCCAGGGACACCCAGGGCACCCCCAGGGACACCGAGGGGACAGCCAGGGCACCCTAGGGACAGCCATGGCACCCTAGGGACAGCCAGGGCACCCCCAGAGACACCGAGGGCACAGCCAGGGCACCCTAGGGACAGCCAGGGCACACCCAGGGACACCTAAGGGACAGGCAGGGCACCCCCAGGGACACTGACGGGACAGCCAGGGCACCCCCAGAGACCCCTAGAGGACAGCCAGGGACCTCCTAGGGACACTCTGGGCACCCCAAGGGACACCTTGGGGTCAGCCAGGGCACCCCAGGGACACCCAGGGCACCCCGAGGGACACGGAGGGGACAGCCAGGGCACCCCCAGGGACACCTAGGGCAAGGCAGGACACCCCCAGGGACACCTAGGGGACAGGCAGGGCACCTCCAGGGACACCTAGGGGACAGCCAGGGCACCCTAAAGACAGCCAGGGCACCCCCAGGGACACCTAGGGGACAGGCAGGGCACCCCCAGGGAAACCGAGGGGAAAGCCAGGGCACCCCCAGGGACACCTAGGGGAAGGCAGGACACCCCCAGGGACACCTAGGGGACAACCAGGGCACCCCCAGGGACATTTAGGGGACAGCCAGGGCACTCCAGTGACACCCAGGGCACCCCCAGGGACACCTAGGGACAGGCCGGGCACCCCCAGGGACACCTAGGGGACAGGCAGGGCACCCCCAGAGACACTGACGGGACAGCCAGGGCACCCCCAGAGACCCCTAGGGGACAGCCAGGGCACTCCCAGGGACACTCTGGGCACCCACAGGGACACCTTGAAGACAGCCAGGGCACCTCAGGGACACCCAGGGCACCGCCAGGGACACGAAGGGGACAGCCAGGGCACCCCAGGGACACCCAGGGCACCCCCAGGGACACCTAGGGGACAGGCAGGGCACCCCCAGGGACACCCAGGGCACCCCCAGGGACACCTAGGGGACAGGCAGGGCACCCCCAGGGACACTGACGGGACAGCCAAGGCACCCCCAGGGACACCTAGGGGACAGCCAGGGCACTCCAGGGACAGCCAGGGCACCCCCAGGGACACCTAGGGCACTCCCAGGGACACCAAGGGGACAGCCAGGGCACCCTAAAGACAGCCAGGGCACCTCCAGGGACACCTAGGGGACACCCAGAGCCCCCCCAGGGACAACTAGGGGACAGCCAGGGCACTCCAGGGAAACCCAGGGCACCCCCAGGGACACCTAGGGGACAGCCAGGGCACCCTAAAGACAGCCAGGGCACCCCCAGGGACACCTAGGGGACAGGCAGGGCACCCCCAGGGACACCGAGGGGAAAGCCAGGGCACTCCAGGGACACCCAGGGCACCCCCAGGGACACCTAGGGGACAGCCAGGGCACCCCCAGGGAAACCTAGGGGACAGCCAGGGCACCCCCAAGGACACCTAGAGGACAGGCAGGGCACCCCCACGGCACCCCAGGGACACCCAGGGACACCTAGGGGACAGCCAGGGCATCCCCAGGGACACCCAGGTCACCCCCAGGGACACCTAGGGGACAGCCAGGGCACCCCAGGGACATCGAGGGACAGCCAGGAACCCCCTGGGACAGCCAGCTCACCCCCACGGCCGCCTCCACCTCCAGGAGCTATCAAAACCCTCCTCAGGTTCTTTGATGCCTCAAATGGGCCGCCCAAACCTCCCGAATACCCCCCAAAGCACCCAAAGCAGCCCCCAGGACGCCCCCTGGACCCCCCACAACCCAAAAACCCCCTCCACGACAACTCAGGACCCCCAGGATCCCCCCAAATCCGCGCCCCCCTCACCCTGAGGTCCCGTTTGAGCCGCTCCACGTTGCGGACAGGCACCAGCTCATCAAGCCCCAAGCACCAACACCTGCGGGACTGGGATGGACTGAGAGCACTGGGAGGGTGACCAGAGAAACCTGGGATGGACAAAGAGTGGACTGGGATGAACTGGGATGAACTGGCAGGCGTGTGGGGGTCCATGGTGGCCACTCGGTGCCTTACTGGTCTATACTGGGATGGGTCGGATGGCCCCAGGGGAGGGGGTGAGGCCACAATGGTCCAGACTGGGAGGGGAGTCACCATGGCGCCGGAGGCGGAGTCGAGGATACGAGCCAGGCAAGGACACCTAGGGGACAGCCAGGGCATCCCCAGGGACACCCAGGTCACCCCCAGGGACACCTAGGGGACAGCCAGGGCACCCCAGGCACACCCAGGGCACCCCCAGGGACACCTAGGGGACAGCCACGGCACACTAGGGACAGCCAGGGCACCCCCAGGGACACCGAGGGGACAGCCACGGCACCCCCAGAGACACTGAGGACACAGCCAGGGCACCCTGGGGACAGCCAGGGCACCCCCAGGGACACCTAGGGGAAGGCAGGACACCCCAAGGGACACCTAGGGGACAGCCAGGGCACCCCCAGGGACATTTAGGGGACACCTAGGGCACTCCAGGGACACCCAGGGCACCCCCAGGGACATTTAGGTGACAGCCAGGGCACTCCAGGGACACCCAGGGAACCCCAAGGGACACCTAGAGGACAGGCAGGGAACCCCCAGGGACACCTAGGGGACAGCCAGGGCACCCCCAGGGACACCCAGGGCACCCCCAGGGACACCAAGAGGACAGGCAGGGAACCCCCAGGGCACCCCAGGGACACCCAGGGCACACCCAGGGACACCAAGGGGACAGCCAGAGCACCGCAAGGACAGCCAGGGCACTCACAGGGACACCTAGGGGACAGCCTGGGCACCCCCAGGGACACCCAGGGCACCCCTCAGGGACACCTAGGGGACACGCAGGGTACCCCCAGGGACAACGAGGGGACAGCCATGGCACCCCCAGGGACACCTAGGGGACAGCCAGGGCACCCTAGGGACAGCCAGGGCACCCCCAGGGACACCAAGGGCACAGCCAGGGCACCCTAGGGACAGCCAGGGAACCCCAGGCACACCAAGGTCACAGACAGGGCACCCTAGGGACACCAAGGGGACAGCCAGGGCACCCCCAGGGACACCTAGGGGACAGGCAGGGCACCCCCAGGGACACCGAGGGGACAGCCAGGGCACCCCCAGGGACACCAAGGGGACATCCAGAGCACCCCAGGGACACCCAGGGCAACCCCAGGGACACCTAGAGGACAGACAGAGCACCCCAGGCACAACAACGGCACCCCCAGGGACACCTAGGGGACAGCCAGGGCACCCCGAGGGACACCAGGGCACCACCAGGGACACCTAGGGGACAGCCAGGGCACCCCAGGGACAGCGAGGGCACCCCCAGGGACACCTAGGCGACCTGCAGAGACATCTAGGGGACAGCCAGGGCACCCCAGAGACAGCCAGGGCACCCCCAGGGACACCTAGGGGACAGCCAGGGCACGCCAGGGACAGCCAGGGCACCCTCAGGGACCCCTAGGGGAGAGCCAGGGCACCCCCAGGGACACCGAGGGGACAGGCATGGCACCCCCAGGGACACCTCGGGGACAGGCAGGGCACCCCCAAGGCACCCCAGGGACAACCAGGGCTCTCCCAGGGACACCAAGGGGACAGCCAGGGCACCCCAGGGACACCAAGGGGACAGCCAGGGCACCCCCAGGGACACCTAGGGGACAGCCAGGGTACGCCAGGGACACCCAGGGCACCCCCTGGGACACCAAGGGGACAGACAGGGCACCCCCAGGGACACCGAGGGGAAAGCCAGGGCACCCCCAGGGACACCTAGGGGAAGGCAGGACACCCCAAGGGACACCTAGGGGACAGCCAGGGCACCCCCAGGGACATTTAGGGGACACCTAGGGCACTCCAGGGACACCCAGGGCACCCCCAGGGACATTTAGGTGACAGCCAGGGCACTCCAGGGACACCCAGGGAACCCCCAGGGACACCGAGAGGACAGGCAGGGAACCCCCAGGGACACCTAGGGGACAGCCAGGGCACCCCCAGGGACACACAGGGCACCCCCAGGGACACCAAGAGGACAGGCAGGGAACCCCCAGGGCACCCCAGGGACACCCAGGGCACCCCCAGGGACACCAAGGGGACAGCCAGAGCACCGCAAGGACAGCCAGGGCACTCACAGGGACACCTAGGGGACAGCCTGGGCACCCCCAGGGACACCCAGGGCACCCCTCAGGGACACCTAGGGGACAGCCAGGGCACCCCAGGGACACGTAGGGGACAGCCAGGGCACCCCCAAGGACACCTAGGGGACAAGCAGGGTACCCCCAGGGACAACGAGGGGACAGCCATGGCACCCCCAGGGACACCTAGGGGACAGCCAGGGCACCCTAGGGACAGCCAGGGCACCCCCAGGGACACCAAGGGCACAGCCAGGGCACCCTAGGGACAGCCAGGGAACCCCAGGCACACCAAGGTCACAGACAGGGCACCCTAGGGACACCAAGGGGACAGCCAGGGCACCCCAAGGGACACCAAGGGCACAGACAGGGCACCCTACGGACACCAAGGGGACAGCCAGGGCACCCCCAGGGACACCAAGGGGACATCCAGAGCACCCCAGGGACACCCAGGGCAACCCCAGGGACACCTAGAGGACAGACAGAGCACCCCAGGCACAACAACGGCACCCCCAGGGACACCTAGGGGACAGCCAGGGCACCCCGAGGGACACCAGGGCACCACCAGGGACACCTAGGGGACAGCCAGGGCACCCCAGGGACAGCGAGGGCACCCCCAGGGACACCTAGGCGACCTGCAGAGACATCTAGGGGACAGCCAGGGTACCCCCAGGGACACCTAGGGGACAGCCAGGGCACCCAAGGGACAGCCAGGGCACCCCCAGGGACGCCTAGGGGACAGCCAGGGCCCCCCCAGGGACACCTAGGGGACAGCCAGGGTACCCCCAGGGACGCCTAGGGGACAGCCAGGGCACCCCCAGGGACACCTAGGAGACAGCCAGGGCACGCCAGGGACACCCAGGGCACCCTCAGGGACCCCTAGAGGAGAGCCAGGGCACCCCCAGGGACACCGAGGGGACAGCCATGGCACCCCAGGGACACCTAGGGCACAGCCAGGGCACCCTAGGGACAGCCAGGGCAGCCCAGGGACACCTACGGGATAGCCAGGGCACCCTCTGGGACACCAAGGACAGCCAGGGCACCCCAAGGACAGCCAGGGCAGCCCAGGGCAGCCCAGGGACACCCAGGGTACCCCAGGGACACGTAGGGGACCTCCCGGGCACCCCAGGGACACCCAGGGCCCCCCCAGGGACACCTAGGGGACAGCCAGGGCCCCCCCAGGGACACCTAGGGGACAGCCAGGGCTACCCAGGGACACCCAGGGCACCCCCAGGGACACTGAGGGGACAGCCAGGGAACCCTAGGGACTGCCATGGCACCCTAGGGACAGCCAGGGCACCCCCAGAGACACCGAGGGCACAGCCAGGGCACCCTAGGGACAGCCAGGGCACACCCAGGGACACCTAAGGGACAGGCAGGGCACCCCCAGGGACACTGACGGGACAGCCAGGGCACCCCCAGAGACCCCTAGGGGACAGCCAGGCACCTCCTAGGGACACTCTGGGCACCCCAAGGGACACCTTGGGGTCAGCCAGGGCACCCCAGGGACAGCCAGGGCACCCCCAGGGACACCTAGGGCAAGGCAGGACACCCCCAGGGACACCTAGGGGACAGGCAGGGCACCTCCAGGGACAGCCAGGGTACCCCCAGGGACACCTAGGGACAGTCAGGGCACCCCAGGGACACCTAGGGGACAGCCAGGGCACCCTAGGGACAGCCAGGGCACCCCGAGGGACACCTAAGTGACAGCCAGGGCACCCCAGGGACATCGAGGGACAGCCAGGAACCCCCTGGGACAGCCAGCTCACCCCCACGGCCGCCTCCACCTCCAGGAGCTATCAAAACCCTCCTCAGGTTCTTTGATGCCTCAAATGGGCCGCCCAAACCTCCCGAATACCCCCCAAAGCACCCAAAGCAGCCCCCAGGACTCCCCCCAGAACCCCACAACCCAAAAACCCCCTCCACGACAACTCAGGACCCCCAGGATCCCCCCAAATCCGCGCCCCCCTCACCCTGAGGTCCCGTTTGAGCCGCTCCACGTTGCGGACAGGCACCAGCTCATCAAGCCCCAAGCACCAACACCTGCGGGACTGGGATGGACTGAGAGCACTGGGAGGGTGACCAGAGAAACCTGGGATGGACAAAGAGTGGACTGGGATGAACTGGGATGAACTGGCAGGCGTGTGGGGGTCCATGGTGGCCACTCGGTGCCTTACTGGTCTATACTGGGATGGGTCGGATGGCCCCAGGGGAGGGGGTGAGGCCACAATGGTCCAGACTGGGAGGGGAGTCACCATGGCGCCGGAGGCGGAGTCGAGGATACGAGCGAGGCAGGGACACCTAGGGGACAGCCAGGGAACCCCAGGGACACCCTGGGCACCCCCAGGGACACCTAGGGGACAGCCAAGGAACCCCAGGGACACCCTGTGCACCCCCAGGGACACCTAGGGGACAGCCAGGGCCCCCCCCGGGACACCTAGGGGACAGCCAGGGAACCCCAGGGACACCCAGGGCACACCCAGGGACACCTAGGGGACAGCCAGGGCACCCTAGGGACAGCCAGGGCACCCCCAGGGACACCGAGGGCACAGCCAGGGCACCCCCAGGGACACCGAGAGGACAGGCAGGGCACCCCAGGGACACCTTGGGGACAGCCAGGGCACCCCAGGGACAGCCAGGGCACCCCCAGAGACACCGAGGGCACAGCCAGGGCACCCTGGGGACAACCAGGGCACCCCCAGGGACACCTAGGGGACAGGCAGGGCACCCCCAGGGACACCTAGGGGACAGCCAGGGTACCCCGAGGGACACCAGGGCACACCAGGGACACCTAGGGGACAGCCAGGGCACCCTAGGGACAGCCAGGGCACCCCCAGGGACACCAAGGGGACATCCAGAGCACCCCAGGGACACCCAGGGTACCCCCAGGGACAGCAAGGGGACAGCAAGGGCACCTCCAGGGTCACCTAAGGGACACCCTGGGCAACCCCAGGGACACCAAGGGGACCCCCAGGAACACCTAGGGGACCTCCAGGGCACCCCCAGGGACACCCATGGCACCCCCAGGGCCACCAAGGGGACAGCCAGGGCACCCGAGGGACAGCCAGGGCCCCCCCAGGGACACCTAGGGGACAGCCAGGGCACCCCAGGCACACCCAGGGCTCCCCCAGGGACACCTAGGGGACAGCCAGGGCACCCCCAGGGACACCGAGGTCACCCCCAGAGACACCTAGGGCACCCCCAGAGACACCGAGGGCACAGCCAGGGCACCCTAGGGACAGCCAGGGCACCCCCAGGGACACCTAGGGGACAGCCAGGGCACCCCCAGGGACACCTAGAAGACAGCCAGGGCACCCCCAGGGACACCTAGGGGACAGCCAGGGCACCCCCAGAGACACCTAGGGGACAGCCAGGGCACTCCAGAGACAGACAGGGCACCCCCAGGGACACCTAGGGGACAGCCAGGGCACCCGAGGGACAGCCAGAGCACCCCCAGGGACACCAAGGGCACAGCCAGGGCACCCTAGCGACAGCCAGGGCAACGCCAGGGACACCTAGGGGACAGCCAGAGCATCCCCAGGGACACCCAGGGCACCCCCAGGGACACCTAGAGGACAGCCAGGGCGCCCGCAGAGACACCTAGGGGACAGGCAGGGAACCCCCAGGGACACCTAGGGGACAGCCAGGGCCCCCCCAGGGACAACTAGGGGACAGCCAGGGCACTCCAGGGACACCCAGGGCACCCCCAGGGACACCTAGGGGACAGCCAGGCCACCCCCAGGGACACCCAGGGCACCCGCAACGACACCTAGGGGACAGGCAGGGCACACCCAGGGTCACTGACGGGACAGCCAGGGCAACCCCAGGGACACCTAGGGGACAGCCAGGGCACCCCAGGGACACGTAGGGCACCCCCAGGGACACCTATGGTACAGCCATGGCACCCCAGGGACACCCAGGGCACCCTCAGGTACACCGAGGGCACAGCCAGGGCACCCCCAGGGACACCTAGGGGACAGCCAGGGCACCCCAGGGACAGCGAGGGCACCCCCAGGGACACCTAGGCGACCTGCAGAGACATCTAGGGGACAGCCAGGGCACCCCCAGGGACACCTAGGGGACAGCCAGGGCACCCCCAGGGACGCCTAGGGGACAGCCAGGGCCCCCCCAGGGACACCTAGGGGACAGCCAGGGTACCCCCAGGGACGCCTAGGGGACAGCCAGAGCACCCCCAGGGACACCTAGGAGACAGCCAGGGCACGCCAGGGACACCCAGGGCACCCTCAGGGACCCCTAGGGGAGAGCCAGGGCACCCCCAGGGACACCGAGGGGACAGCCATGGCACCCCAGGGACACCTAGGGCACAGCCAGGGCACCCTAGGGACAGCCAGGGCAGCCCAGGGACACCTACGGGATAGCCAGGGCACCCTCTGGGACACCAAGGACAGCCAGGGCACCCCAAGGACAGCCAGGGCAGCCCAGGGCAGCCCAGGGACACCCAGGGTACCCCAGGGACACGTAGGGGACCTCCCGGGCACCCCAGGGACACCCAGGGCCCCCCCAGGGACACCTAGGGGACAGCCAGGGCCCCCCCAGGGACACCTAGGGGACAGCCAGGGCTACCCAGGGACACCCAGGGCACCCCCAGGGACACTGAGGGGACAGCCAGGGCACCCTAGGGACTGCCATGGCACCCTAGGGACAGCCAGGGCACCCCCAGAGACACCGAGGGCACAGCCAGGGCACCCTAGGGACAGCCAGGGCACACCCAGGGACACCTAAGGGACAGGCAGGGCACCCCCAGGGACATTGACGGGACAGCCAGGGCACCCCCAGAGACCCCTAGGGGACAGCCAGGCACCTCCTAGGGACACTCTGGGCACCCCAAGGGACACCTTGGGGTCAGCCAGGGCACCCCAGGGACAGCCAGGGCACCCCCAGGGACACCTAGGGCAAGGCAGGACACCCCCAGGGACACCTAGGGGACAGGCAGGGCACCTCCAGGGACAGCCAGGGTACCCCCAGGGACACCTAGGGACAGTCAGGGCACCCCAGGGACACCTAGGGGACAGCCAGGGCACCCTAGGGACAGCCAGGGCACCCCGAGGGACACCTAAGTGACAGCCAGGGCACCCCAGGGACATCGAGGGACAGCCAGGAACCCCCTGGGACAGCCAGCTCACCCCCACGGCCGCCTCCACCTCCAGGAGCTATCAAAACCCTCCTCAGGTTCTTTGATGCCTCAAATGGGCCGCCCAAACCTCCCGAATACCCCCCAAAGCACCCAAAGCAGCCCCCAGGACTCCCCCCAGAACCCCACAACCCAAAAACCCCCTCCACGACAACTCAGGACCCCCAGGATCCCCCCAAATCCGCGCCCCCCTCACCCTGAGGTCCCGTTTGAGCCGCTCCACGTTGCGGACAGGCACCAGCTCATCAAGCCCCAAGCACCAACACCTGCGGGACTGGGATGGACTGAGAGCACTGGGAGGGTGACCAGAGAAACCTGGGATGGACAAAGAGTGGACTGGGATGAACTGGGATGAACTGGCAGGCGTGTGGGGGTCCATGGTGGCCACTCGGTGCCTTACTGGTCTATACTGGGATGGGTCGGATGGCCCCAGGGGAGGGGGTGAGGCCACAATGGTCCAGACTGGGAGGGGAGTCACCATGGCGCCGGAGGCGGAGTCGAGGATACGAGCGAGGCAGGGACACCTAGGGGACAGCCAGGGAACCCCAGGGACACCCTGGGCACCCCCAGGGACACCTAGGGGACAGCCAAGGAACCCCAGGGACACCCTGTGCACCCCCAGGGACACCTAGGGGACAGCCAGGGCCCCCCCCGGGACACCTAGGGGACAGCCAGGGAACCCCAGGGACACCCAGGGCACACCCAGGGACACCTAGGGGACAGCCAGGGCACCCTAGGGACAGCCAGGGCACCCCCAGGGACACCGAGGGCACAGCCAGGGCACCCCCAGGGACACCGAGAGGACAGGCAGGGCACCCCAGGGACACCTTGGGGACAGCCAGGGCACCCCAGGGACAGCCAGGGCACCCCCAGAGACACCGAGGGCACAGCCAGGGCACCCTGGGGACAACCAGGGCACCCCCAGGGACACCTAGGGGACAGGCAGGGCACCCCCAGGGACACCTAGGGGACAGCCAGGGTACCCCGAGGGACACCAGGGCACACCAGGGACACCTAGGGGACAGCCAGGGCACCCTAGGGACAGCCAGGGCACCCCCAGGGACACCAAGGGGACATCCAGAGCACCCCAGGGACACCCAGGGTACCCCCAGGGACAGCAAGGGGACAGCAAGGGCACCTCCAGGGTCACCTAAGGGACACCCTGGGCAACCCCAGGGACACCAAGGGGACCCCCAGGAACACCTAGGGGACCTCCAGGGCACCCCCAGGGACACCCATGGCACCCCCAGGGCCACCAAGGGGACAGCCAGGGCACCCGAGGGACAGCCAGGGCCCCCCCAGGGACACCTAGGGGACAGCCAGGGCACCCCAGGCACACCCAGGGCTCCCCCAGGGACACCTAGGGGACAGCCAGGGCACCCCCAGGGACACCGAGGTCACCCCCAGAGACACCTAGGGCACCCCCAGAGACACCGAGGGCACAGCCAGGGCACCCTAGGGACAGCCAGGGCACCCCCAGGGACACCTAGGGGACAGCCAGGGCACCCCCAGGGACACCTAGAAGACAGCCAGGGCACCCCCAGGGACACCTAGGGGACAGCCAGGGCACCCCCAGAGACACCTAGGGGACAGCCAGGGCACTCCAGAGACAGACAGGGCACCCCCAGGGACACCTAGGGGACAGCCAGGGCACCCGAGGGACAGCCAGAGCACCCCCAGGGACACCAAGGGCACAGCCAGGGCACCCTAGCGACAGCCAGGGCAACGCCAGGGACACCTAGGGGACAGCCAGAGCATCCCCAGGGACACCCAGGGCACCCCCAGGGACACCTAGAGGACAGCCAGGGCGCCCGCAGAGACACCTAGGGGACAGGCAGGGAACCCCCAGGGACACCTAGGGGACAGCCAGGGCCCCCCCAGGGACAACTAGGGGACAGCCAGGGCACTCCAGGGACACCCAGGGCACCCCCAGGGACACCTAGGGGACAGCCAGGCCACCCCCAGGGACACCCAGGGCACCCGCAACGACACCTAGGGGACAGGCAGGGCACACCCAGGGTCACTGACGGGACAGCCAGGGCAACCCCAGGGACACCTAGGGGACAGCCAGGGCACCCCAGGGACACGTAGGGCACCCCCAGGGACACCTATGGTACAGCCATGGCACCCCAGGGACACCCAGGGCACCCTCAGGTACACCGAGGGCACAGCCAGGGCACCCCCAGGGACACCTAGGGGACAGCCAGGGCACCCCAGGGACAGCGAGGGCACCCCCAGGGACACCTAGGCGACCTGCAGAGACATCTAGGGGACAGCCAGGGCACCCCCAGGGACACCTAGGGGACAGCCAGGGCACCCAAGGGACAGCCAGGGCACCCCCAGGGACGCCTAGGGGACAGCCAGGGCCCCCCCAGGGACACCTAGGGGACAGCCAGGGTACCCCCAGGGACGCCTAGGGGACAGCCAGAGCACCCCCAGGGACACCTAGGAGACAGCCAGGGCACGCCAGGGACACCCAGGGCACCCTCAGGGACCCCTAGGGGAGAGCCAGGGCACCCCCAGGGACACCGAGGGGACAGCCATGGCACCCCAGGGACACCTAGGGCACAGCCAGGGCACCCTAGGGACAGCCAGGGCAGCCCAGGGACACCTACGGGATAGCCAGGGCACCCTCTGGGACACCAAGGACAGCCAGGGCACCCCAAGGACAGCCAGGGCAGCCCAGGGCAGCCCAGGGACACCCAGGGTACCCCAGGGACACGTAGGGGACCTCCCGGGCACCCCAGGGACACCCAGGGCCCCCCCAGGGACACCTAGGGGACAGCCAGGGCCCCCCCAGGGACACCTAGGGGACAGCCAGGGCTACCCAGGGACACCCAGGGCACCCCCAGGGACACTGAGGGGACAGCCAGGGCACCCTAGGGACTGCCATGGCACCCTAGGGACAGCCAGGGCACCCCCAGAGACACCGAGGGCACAGCCAGGGCACCCTAGGGACAGCCAGGGCACACCCAGGGACACCTAAGGGACAGGCAGGGCACCCCCAGGGACATTGACGGGACAGCCAGGGCACCCCCAGAGACCCCTAGGGGACAGCCAGGCACCTCCTAGGGACAC
This sequence comes from Chamaea fasciata, assembly GCF_029207755.1. Lineage (NCBI taxonomy): Eukaryota > Metazoa > Chordata > Aves > Passeriformes > Sylviidae > Chamaea > Chamaea fasciata. Next base: position 63,447 of record NW_027094182.1, read on the forward strand.
TCTGGGCACCCCAAGGGACACCTTGGGGTCAGCCAGGGCACCCCAGGGACAGCCAGGGCACCCCCAGGGACACCTAGGGCAAGGCAGGACACCCCCAGGGACACCTAGGGGACAGGCAGGGCACCTCCAGGGACAGCCAGGGTACCCCCAGGGACACCTAGGGACAGTCAGGGCACCCCAGGGACACCTAGGGGACAGCCAGGGCACCCTAGGGACAGCCAGGGCACCCCGAGGGACACCTAAGTGACAGCCAGGGCACCCCAGGGACATCGAGGGACAGCCAGGAACCCCCTGGGACAGCCAGCTCACCCCCACGGCCGCCTCCACCTCCAGGAGCTATCAAAACCCTCCTCTGGTTCTTTGATGCCTCAAATGGGCCGCCCAAACCTCCCGAATACCCCCCAAAGCACCCAAAGCAGCCCCCAGGACTCCCCCCAGAACCCCACAACCCAAAAACCCCCTCCACGACAACTCAGGACCCCCAGGATCCCCCCAAATCCGCGCCCCCCTCACCCTGAGGTCCCGTTTGAGCCGCTCCACGTTGCGGACAGGCACCAGCTCATCAAGCCCCAAGCACCAACACCTGCGGGACTGGGATGGACTGAGAGCACTGGGAGGGTGACCAGAGAAACCTGGGATGGACAAAGAGTGGACTGGGATGAACTGGGATGAACTGGCAGGCGTGTGGGGGTCCATGGTGGCCACTCGGTGCCTTACTGGTCTATACTGGGATGGGTCGGATGGCCCCAGGGGAGGGGGTGAGGCCACAATGGTCCAGACTGGGAGGGGAGTCACCATGGCGCCGGAGGCGGAGTCGAGGATACGAGCGAGGCAGGGACACCTAGGGGACAGCCAGGGAACCCCAGGGACACCCTGGGCACCCCCAGGGACACCTAGGGGACAGCCAAGGAACCCCAGGGACACCCTGTGCACCCCCAGGGACACCTAGGGGACAGCCAGGGCCCCCCCCGGGACACCTAGGGGACAGCCAGGGAACCCCAGGGACACCCAGGGCACACCCAGGGACACCTAGGGGACAGCCAGGGCACCCTAGGGACAGCCAGGGCACCCCCAGGGACACCGAGGGCACAGCCAGGGCACCCCCAGGGACACCGAGAGGACAGGCAGGGCACCCCAGGGACACCTTGGGGACAGCCAGGGCACCCCAGGGACAGCCAGGGCACCCCCAGAGACACCGAGGGCACAGCCAGGGCACCCTGGGGACAACCAGGGCACCCCCAGGGACACCTAGGGGACAGGCAGGGCACCCCCAGGGACACCTAGGGGACAGCCAGGGTACCCCGAGGGACACCAGGGCACACCAGGGACACCTAGGGGACAGCCAGGGCACCCTAGGGACAGCCAGGGCACCCCCAGGGACACCAAGGGGACATCCAGAGCACCCCAGGGACACCCAGGGTACCCCCAGGGACAGCAAGGGGACAGCAAGGGCACCTCCAGGGTCACCTAAGGGACACCCTGGGCAACCCCAGGGACACCAAGGGGACCCCCAGGAACACCTAGGGGACCTCCAGGGCACCCCCAGGGACACCCATGGCACCCCCAGGGCCACCAAGGGGACAGCCAGGGCACCCGAGGGACAGCCAGGGCCCCCCCAGGGACACCTAGGGGACAGCCAGGGCACCCCAGGCACACCCAGGGCTCCCCCAGGGACACCTAGGGGACAGCCAGGGCACCCCCAGGGACACCGAGGTCACCCCCAGAGACACCTAGGGCACCCCCAGAGACACCGAGGGCACAGCCAGGGCACCCTAGGGACAGCCAGGGCACCCCCAGGGACACCTAGGGGACAGCCAGGGCACCCCCAGGGACACCTAGAAGACAGCCAGGGCACCCCCAGGGACACCTAGGGGACAGCCAGGGCACCCCCAGAGACACCTAGGGGACAGCCAGGGCACTCCAGAGACAGACAGGGCACCCCCAGGGACACCTAGGGGACAGCCAGGGCACCCGAGGGACAGCCAGAGCACCCCCAGGGACACCAAGGGCACAGCCAGGGCACCCTAGCGACAGCCAGGGCAACGCCAGGGACACCTAGGGGACAGCCAGAGCATCCCCAGGGACACCCAGGGCACCCCCAGGGACACCTAGAGGACAGCCAGGGCGCCCGCAGAGACACCTAGGGGACAGGCAGGGAACCCCCAGGGACACCTAGGGGACAGCCAGGGCCCCCCCAGGGACAACTAGGGGACAGCCAGGGCACTCCAGGGACACCCAGGGCACCCCCAGGGACACCTAGGGGACAGCCAGGCCACCCCCAGGGACACCCAGGGCACCCGCAACGACACCTAGGGGACAGGCAGGGCACACCCAGGGTCACTGACGGGACAGCCAGGGCAACCCCAGGGACACCTAGGGGACAGCCAGGGCACCCCAGGGACACGTAGGGCACCCCCAGGGACACCTATGGTACAGCCATGGCACCCCAGGGACACCCAGGGCACCCTCAGGTACACCGAGGGCACAGCCAGGGCACCCCCAGGGACACCTAGGGGACAGGCAGGGCACCCCCAGAGACCCCTAGGGGACAGCCAAGGCCCCCCAAGGGACACCCAGAGCACACCCAGGGACACCTAGGGAACAGCAAGGGCATCCCCAGGGACATTGAGGGCACCCCCAGGGACACCTAGAGGACAGCCAGGGCACCCCCAGGGACACCTAGGGGACAGGCAGGGCACCCCCAGGGACACCTAGGGGACAGCCAGGGCACTCCAGAGACAGCCAGGGCACCCCCAGGGACACCTAGGGGACAGCCAGGGCACCCAAGGAACAGCCAGGGCAACGCCAGGGACACCTAGGGCACAGCCAGGGCCCCCCCAGGGTCAGCCAGCGCACGCCCAGGGACACCTAGGGGACAGCCAGGGCATCCCCAGAGACACCCAGGGCACCCCCAGGGACACCGAGGGGACAGCCAGGGCACCCCCAGGGACACCTAGGTCACAGCCAGGACACCTAGAGGACAGGCAGGGCACCCCCAGGGACACCGAGGGGAAAGCCAGGGCACCCCCAGGGACACCTAGGGGAAGGCAGGACACCCCCAGGGACACCTAGGGGACAGCCAGGGCACCCCCAGGGACATTTAGGGGACAGCCAGGGCACTCCAGGGACACCCAGGGCACCCCCAGGGACACCTAGGGGACAGGCCGGGCACCCCCAGGGACACTGACGGGACAGCCAGGGCACCCCCAGAGACCCCTAGGGGACAGCCAGGGCACTCCCAGAGACACTCTGTGCACCCACAGGGACACCTTGAAGACAGCCAGGGCACCTCAGGGACATCCAGGGCACCCCCAGGGACACCTAGGGGACAGCCAGGGCACCCCAGGGACACCCAGGGCACCCCCAGGGACACCCTGGGCACCCCCAGGGACACGAGTGGGACAGTCAGGGCACCCCAGGGACACCCAGGGCACCCCCAGGGACACCTAGGGGACAGGAAGGGCACCCCCAGGGACACTGACGGGACAGCCAGGGCACCCCCAGGGACACCTAGGGGACAGCCAGGGCACCCAAGGGACACGCAGGGCACCCCCAGGGACACCTAGGGGAAAGCCTGGGCACCCGAGGGACACCTAGGGGAAGGCAGGACACCCCCAGGGACACCTAGGGTACAGCCATGGCACCCCAGGGACACCCAGGGCACCCTCAGGGACACCGAGGGCACAGCCAGGGCACCCCCAGGGACGCCTAGGGGACAGGCAGCGCACCCCCAGAGACCCCTAGGGGACAGCCAGGGCCCCCCCAGGGACACCCAGGGCACCCCCAGGGACACCTAGGGAACAGCCAGGGCACCCCCAGGGACACCTAGAGGACAGCCAGGGCACCCCCAGGGACACCTAGGGGACAGGCAGGGCACCCCCAGGGACACCTAGGGGACAGCCAGGGCCCCCCCAGGGACACCTAGGGGACAGCCAGGGCACTCCAGGGACAGCCAGGGCACCCCAGGGACACCGAGGGCACAGCCAGGGCACCCTAGAGACAGCCAGGGCACCCCCAGAGACACAGAGGGCACAGCCAGGGCACCCTAGGGACAGCCAGGGCACCCCCAGGGACACCTAGGGGACACCCAGGGCACCCCCAGGGACACCTAGGGGACACCCAGGGCCCCCCCAGGGACACCTAGGGGACAGCCAGGGAACCCCAGGAACACCATGGGCACGCCCAGGGACACCTAGGGCACCCCCAGAGACACTGAGGGCCCAGCCAGGGCACCCTAGGGACAGCCAGGGCACCCCCAGGGACACGTAGGGGACAGCCAGGGCACCATAGGGACAGCCAGGGCACCCCCAGGGACACCGAGGGGACAGCCAGGGCACCCTAGGGACAGCCATGGCACCCTAGGGACACCCAGGGCACCCCCAGAGACACCGAGGGCACCGCCACGGCACCCTAGGGACAGCCAGGGCACCCCCAGGGACACTTAAGGGACAGGCAGGGCACCTCCAGGGACAGCCAGGGTACCCCCAGGGCACCCCAGGGACACCCAGGGCACCCCCAGGGACATCGAGGGACAGCCAGGAACCCCCTGGGACAGCCAGCTCACCCCCACGGCCGCCTCCACCTCCAGGAGCGATCAAAACCCTCCTCTGGTTTTTTGATGCCTCAAATGGGACGCCCAAACCTCCCGAATACCCCCCAAAGCACCCAAAGCAGCCCCCAGGACTCCCCCCAGACCCCCCACAACCCAAAAACCCCCTCCACGACAACTCAGGACCCCCAGGATCCCCCCAAATCCGCGCCCCCCTCACCCTGAGGTCCCGTTTGAGCCGCTCCACGTTGCGGACAGGCACCAGCTCATCAAGCCCCAAGCACCAACACCTGCGGGACTGGGATGGACTGAGAGCACTGGGAGGGTGACCAGAGAAACCTGGGATGGACAAAGAGTGGACTGGGATGAACTGGGATGAACTGGCAGGCGTGTGGGGGTCCATGGTGGCCACTCGGTGCCTTACTGGTCTATACTGGGATGGGTCGGATGGCCCCAGGGGAGGGGGTGAGGCCACACTGGTCCAGACTGGGAGGGGAGTCACCATGGTGCCGGAGGCGGAGTCGAGGATACGAGCGAGGCAGGGACACCTAGGGGACAGCCAGGGCAACCCAGGGACACCAGGGCCCTCCCAGGGACACCTAGGGGACAGCCAGGGAACCCCAGGGACACCCTGGGCACCCCCAGGGACACCTAGGGGACAGCAAGGGCACCCCCAGGGACACCTAGGGGACAGGCAGGGCACACCCAGGGACACCTAGGGGACAGCCAGGGCCCCCCCAGGGACACCTAGGGGACAGGCAGGGCACCCCCAGGGACACCGAGGGGACAGCCAGGGCACCCCCAGGGACACCTAGAGGACAGGCAGGACACCCCCAGGGCACCCCAGGGACACCCATTGCACCCCCAGGGACACCAAGGGGACAGCCAGAGCACCCCAAGGACAGCCAGGGCACCCCCAGGGACACCTAGGGGACAGCCAGGGCACCCCAGGGACACCAAGGGGACACCCAGGGCACCCCCTGGGACACCAAGGGGACAGGCAGGGCACCCCCAGGGACACCGAGGGGAAAGCCAGGGCACCCCCAGGGACACCTAGGGGAAGGCAGGACAGCCCCAGGGACACCTAGGGGACAGCCAGGGCACCCCCAGGGACACCCAGGGCACCCCCAGGGACACCTAGGGGACAGGCAGGGCACCCCCAGGGACACCTAGGGGACAGCCAGGGCACTCCCAGGGACACTCGGGGCACCCACAGGGACACCTTGGGGACAGCCAGGGCACCCAAGGGACACCCAGGGCACCCCCAGGGACACCTAGGGGACAGGCAGGGCACCCCCAGGGACACCCAGGGCACCCCCAACGACACCTAGGGGACAGGCAGGGCACCCCAGGGACACCCAGGGACACCTAGGGGACTGCCCGGGCATCCCCAGGGACAGCCAGGTCACCCCCAGGTACACCTAGGGGACAGCCAGGGCACCCCAGGGACACCCAGGGCACCCCCAGGGACACCTAGGGGACAGCCACGGCACACTAGGGACAGCCCGGGCACCCCCAGGGACACCGAGGGGACAGCCAGGGCACCCTCAGAGACACCGAGGGCACAGCCAGGGCACCCTGGGGACAGCCAGGGCACCCCCAGGGACACCTAGGGGACAGGCAGGTCATACCCAGGGACACCTAGGGGACAGCCAGGGCACCCTAGGGACAGCCAGGGCACACCCAGGGACACCTAAGGGACAGGCATGGCACCCCCAGGGACACCTAGGGGACAGCCAGGGCACCCCAGGGACAGCCAGGGCACCCCCTGGGAAACCAAGGGGAAAGACAGGGCACCCCCAGGGACACCGAGGGGAAGGCAGGACACCCCCAGGGACACCTAGGGGACAGCCAGGGCACCCCCAGGGACATTTAGGGGACAGCTAGGGCACTCCAGGGACACCCAGGGCACCCCCAGGGACATTTAGGTGACAGCCAGGGCACTCCAGGGACACCCAGGGAACCTCCAGGGACACCTAGGGGACAGGCAGGGAACCGCCAGGGACACCTAGGGGACAGCCAGGGCACCCCCAGGGACACCCAGGGCACCCCCAGGGACACCTAGGGAACAGGATGGGCACCCCCAGTGCACCCCAGGGACACCCAGCGCACCCCCAGGGACACCAAGGGGACAGCCAGAGAACCCCAAGGACAGCCAGGGCACCCACAGGGACACCTAGGGGACATCCAGGGCACCCCAGGGACTCCTAGGGGACAGCCAGGGCACCCCCAGGGACACCTAGGGGACAGGCAGCGCACCCCCAGAGACCCCTAGGGGACAGCCTGGGCCCACCCAGGGATACCCAGGGCACCCCCAGGGACACCTAGGGAACAGTCAGGGCATCCCCAGGGACACCCAGGGCACCCCCAGGGACACCTAGAGGACAGCCAGGGCACCCCCAGGGACACCTAGGGGACAGGCAGTGCACCCCCAGGGACACCTAGGGGACAGCCAGGGCCCCCCCAGGGACACCTAGGGGACAGCCAGGGCACTCCAGGGACAGCCAGGGCACCCCAGGGACACCGAGGGCACAGCCAGGGCACCCTAGGGACAGCCAGGGCACCCCCAGGGACACCTAGGGGACAGGCAGGCCACCCCCAGGGACACCTAGGGGACACCCAGGGCCCCCCCAGGGACACCTAGGGGACAGCCAGGGAACCCCAGGAACACCATGGGCACGCCCAGGGACACGTAGGGCACCCCAAGAGACACTGAGGGCCCAGCCAGGGCACCCTAGGGACAGCCAGGGCACCCCCAGGGACACGTAGGGTACAGCCAGGGCACCATAGGGACACCCAGGGCACCCCCAGGGACACCGAGGGGACAGCCAGGGCACCCTAGGGACAGCCATGGCACCCTAGGGACACCCAGGGCACCCCCAGAGACACCGAGGGCACAGCCAGGGCACCCGAGGGACAGCCAGGGCACCCCCAGGGACACCTAAGGGACAGGCAGGGCACCTCCAGGGACAGCCAGGGTACCCCCAGGGACACCTAGGGACAGTCAGGGCACCCCAGGGACACCTAGGGGACAGCCAGGGCACCCCAGGGACACCTAGGGGACAGCCAGGGCACCCTAGGGACACCTAGGGCACCCCCAGGGACATCGAGGGACAGCCAGGAACCCCCTGGGACAGCCAGCTCACCCCCACGGCCGCCTCCACCTCCAGGAGCGATCAAAACCCTCCTCTGGTTCTTTGATGCCTCAAATGGGCCGCCCAAACCTCCCGAATACCCCCCAAAGCACCCAAAGAAGCCCCCAGGACTCCCTCCAGAACCCCACAACCCAAAAACCCCCTCCACGACAACTCAGGACCCCCAGGATCCCCCCAAATCCGCGCCCCCCTCACCCTGAGGTCCCGTTTGAGCCGCTCCACGTTGCGGACAGGCACCAGCTCATCAAGCCCCAAGCACCAACACCTGCGGGACTGGGATGGACTGAGAGCACTGGGAGGGTGACCAGAGAAACCTGGGATGGACAAAGAGTGGACTGGGATGAACTGGGATGAACTGCCAGGCGTGTGGGGGTCCATGGTGGCCACTCGGTGCCTTACTGGTCTATACTGGGATGGGTCGGATGGCCCCAGGGGAGGGGGTGAGGCCACACTGGTCGAGACTGGGAGGGGAGTAACCATGGTGCCGGAGGCGGAGTCGAGGATACGAGCGAGGCAGGGACACCTAGGGGACAGCCAGGGCAACCCAGGGACACCAGGGCCCTCCCAGGGACACCTAGGGGACAGCCAGGGAACCCCAGGGACACCCTGGGCACCCCCAGGGACACCTAGGGGACAGCAAGGGCACCCCCAGGGACACCAAGGGGACAGGCAGGGCACACCCAGGGACACCTAGGGGACAGCCAGGGCCCCCCCAGGGACACCTAGGGGACAGGCAGGGCACCCCCAGGGACACCGAGGGGACAGCCAGGGCACCCCCAGGGACACCTAGAGGACAGGCAGGACACCCCCAGGGCACCCCAGGGACACCCATTGCACCCCCAGGGACACCAAGGGGACAGCCAGAGCACCCCAAGGACAGCCAGGGCACCCCCAGGGACACCTAGGGGACAGCCAGGGCACCCCAGGGACACCAAGGGGACAGCCAGGGCAACCCCAGGGACACCTAGGGGACAGCCAGGGCACCCCAGGGACACCCAGGGCACCCCCTGGGACACCAAGGGGACAGGCAGGGCACCCCCAGGGACACCGAGGGGAAAGCCAGGGCACCCCCAGGGACACCTAGGGGAAGGCAGGACACCCCCAGGGACACCTAGGGGACAGCCAGGGCACCCCCAGGGACATTTAGAGGACAGCCAGGGCACTCCAGGGACACCCAGGGCACTCCCAGGGACACCTAGGGGACAGCCAGGGCACCCCCAGGGACACCCAGGGCACCCCCAGGGACACCTAGGGGACAGGCAGGGCACCCCCAGGGACACCTAGGGGACAGCCAGGGCACCCCCAGGGACACTGACGGGACAGCCAGGGCACCCCCAGAGACCCCTAGGGGACAGCCAGGGCACTCCCAGGGACACTCGGGGCACCCACAGGGACACCTTGGGGACAGCCAGGGCACCCAAGGGACACCCAGGGCACCCCCAGGGACACCTAGGGGACAGGCAGGGCACCCCCAGGGACACCCAGGGCACCCCCAACGACACCTAGGGGACAGGCAGGGCACCCCCAGGGACACCTAGGGGACAGGAAGGGCACCCCCAGGGACACCTAGGGGACAGCCAGGTCTACCCAGGGACACCTAGAGGACAGTCAGGGCACCCCCAGGGCACCCCAGGGACACCCAGGGACGCCTAGGGGACAGCGAGGGCACCCCCAGGGACACCTAGGGGACACCCAGGGCACCCCGAGGGACACCAGGGCACCCCCAGGGACACCTAGGGGACAGCCAGGGCACCCGAGGGACAGCCAGAGCACCCGCAGGGACACCAAGGGCACAGCCAGGGCACCCTAGGGACACCCAGCGCACCCCCAGGGACACCTAGGGGACAGCCAGGGCATCCCCAGGGACACCCAGGGCACCCCCAGGGACACGTAGAGGACAGCCAGGGCATCCCCAGGGACACCTAGGGGACAGGCAGGGACCCCCCAGGGACACCTAGGGGACAGCAAGGGCACCCACAGGGACACCCAGGGCACCCCCAGGGACACGTAGGGGACAGCCAGGGCACCCCAGTGACACCCTGGGCGCCCCCAGGGACACCTAGGGGACAGCCAGGGCACTCCGAGGGACAGGGAGGGCACCCCCAGGGACACCTAGGGGACAGGCAGGGCACCCCCAGAGACCCCTAGGGGCCAGACAGGGCACCCTAGGGACAGCAATGGCACCCCCAGGGACACGTAGGGGACAGGCTGGGCACCGTAGGGACAGCCAGGGCACCCCCTGGGCCACCTAGGGAACAGCCAGGGGACCCCAGGGACACGTAGGGGACAGCCAGGGCACCCCCAGGGACACCAAGGGGAAGGCAGGACACCCCCAGGGGACACCTAGGGGACAGCCAGGGCACCCCCAGGGACATTTAGGGGACAGCTAGGGCACTCCAGGGACACCCAGGGCACCCCCAGGGACATTTAGGTGACAGCCAGGGCACTCCAGGGACACCCAGGGAACCCCCAGGGACACCTAGGGGACAGGCAGGGAACCGCCAGGGACACCTAGGGGACAGCCAGGGCACCCCCAGGGACACCCAGGGCACCCCCAGGGACACCTAGGGGACAGGCAGGGCACCCCCAGTGCACCACAGGGACACCTTGGGGACAGCCAGGGCACCCCAGGGACAGCCAGGGCACCCCCAAGGACACCTAGGGGACCTCCAGGGCACCTCCAGGGACACCCAGGGCACCCCCAGGGCCACCAAGGGGACAGCCAGGGCACCCCAGGGACAGCGAGGGCACCCCCAGGGACACCCAGGGCACCCCCAGGGACACCTAGGGGACAGCCAGGGCACCCCCAGGGACACCCAGGGCACCCCCAGGGACACCTAGGGGACAGCCAGGGCACCCCTAGGGACACCTAGGGGAGAGGCAGGGCACCCCCAGGGACACCTAGGGGACAGCCAGGGCACCCCCAAGGACACCTAGGAGACACGCAGGGAACCCCCAGGGACACCTAGGGGACAGGCAGGGAACCCCCAGGGACACCTAGGGGACAGGCAGGGCACCCCCCGGGACACTGACGGGACAGCCAGGGCACCCCCAGAGACCCCTAGGGGACAGCCACGGCACCCCAGGGACACCCAGGGCACCCCCAGGGACACCAAGGGGACAGGCAGGGCACCCCCAGGGACACCCAGGGCACCCCGAACGACACCTAGGGGACAGGAAGGGCACACCCAGGGACACCTAGGGGACAGACAGGGCACTCTAAAGATAGCCAGGTCACCCCCAGGGACACCTAGGGGACAGGCAGGGCACCCCCAGGGACACCCAGGGCACCCCAAGGGACACCTAGGTGACAGCCAGGGCACCCCCAGGGACCCCTAGGGCACAGCCAGGGCACGCCAGGGACAGCCAGGGCACCTCCAGGGACACCAAGGGGACATCCAGAGCACCCCAGGGACAGCGAGGGCACCCCCAGGGACACCAAGGGGACAGGCAGGGCACCCCCAGGGACACCCAGGGCACCCCGAACGACACCTAGGGGACAGGCAGGGCACACCCAGGGACACCTAGGGGACAGCCAGCGCACCCTAAAGACAGCCAGGTCACCCCCAGGGACACCTAGGGGACAGGCAGGGCACCCCCAGGGACACCGAGGGGAAAGCCAGGGCACTTCCAGGGACATTTAGGGGACAGCCAGGGCACGCCAGGGACACCCAGGGCACCCCCAGGGACACCTAGGGGACAGCCAGGGCACCCCCAGGAACACCTAGGGGACAGCCAGGGCACTCCAGAGACAGCCAGGGCACCCCCAGGGACACCTAGGGGACAGCCAGGGCACCCGAGGGACAGCCAGAGCACCCCCAGGGACACCAAGGGCACAGCCAGGGCACCCTAGGGACAGCCAGGGCAACGCCAGGGACACCTAGGGGACAGCCAGGGCATCCCCAGGGACACCCAGGGCACCCCCAGGGACACCTAGAGGACAGCCAGGGCAACCCAGGGACACCCTGGGCACCCCCAGGGACACCTAATGCACCCCCAGGGACACCTAGGGGACAGCCAGGGCCCCCCCAGGGACACCCAGGGCACCCCCAGGGACACCTAGGGGACAGCCAGAGAACCACAGGGACAGCCTGTGCACCCCCAGGGACACCCAGGGCACACCCAGGGACACCTAGGGGACAGCCAGGGCCCCCCCAGGGACACCTAGGGGACAGCCCGGGAACCCCAGGGACACCCTGGGCACCCCCAGGGACACCTAATGCACCCCCAGGGACACCTAGGGGACAGCCAGGGCCCCCCCAGGGACACCCAGGGCACCCCCAGGGACACCTAGGGGACAGCCAGGGAACCACAGGGACACCCTGTGCACCCCCAGGGACACCCAGGGCACACCCAGGGACACCCAGGGGACAGCCACGGCCCCCCCAGGGACACCTAGGGGACGGCCAGGGCCCCCCCAAGGACACCCAGGGCACCCCCAGGGAAACCTAGGGGACAGCCAGGGCCCCCCCAGGGACACCCAGGGCACCCCCAGGGACCCCAAGGGGAAGGCCAGGGCCCCAACAGGGACACCTAGGGGACAGCCAGGGCCCCCCCAGGGACACCTAGGGGACAGCCAGGGCACCCCAGGGACTCCTAGGGGACAGCCAGGGCACCCCCAGGGACACCTAGGGGACAGGCAGCGCACCCCCAGAGACCCCTAGGGGACAGCCAGGGCCCACCCAGGGATACCCAGGGCACCCCCAGGGACACCTAGGGAACAGTCAGGGCATCCCCAGGGACACCCAGGGCACCCCCAGGGACACCTAGAGGACAGCCAGGGCACCCCCAGGGACACCTAGGGGACAGGCAGTGCACCCCCAGGGACACCTAGGGGACAGCCAGGGCCCCCCCAGGGACACCTAGGGGACAGCCAGGGCACTCCAGGGACAGCCAGGGCACCCCAGGGACACCGAGGGCACAGCCAGGGCACCCTAGAGACAGCCAGGGCACCCCCAGAGACACAGAGGGCACAGCCAGGGCACCCTAGGGACAGCCAGGGCACCCCCAGGGACACCTAGGGGACAGGCAGGCCACCCCCAGGGACACCTAGGGGACACCCAGGGCCCCCCCAGGGACACCTAGGGGACAGCCAGGGAACCCCAGGAACACCATGGGCACGCCCAGGGACACGTAGGGCACCCTAAGAGACACTGAGGGCCCAGCCAGGGCACCCTAGGGACAGCCAGGGCACCCCCAGGGACACGTAGGGTACAGCCAGGGCACCATAGGGACACCCAGGGCACCCCCAGGGACACCGAGGGGACAGCCAGGGCACCCTAGGGACAGCCATGGCACCCTAGGGACACCCAGGGCACCCCCAGAGACACCGAGGGCACAGCCAGGGCACCCGAGGGACAGCCAGGGCACCCCCAGGGACACCTAAGGGACAGGCAGGGCACCTCCAGGGACAGCCAGGGTACCCCCAGGGACACCTAGGGACAGTCAGGGCACCCCAGGGACACCTAGGGGACAGCCAGGGCACCCCAGGGACACCTAGGGGACAGCCAGGGCACCCTAGGGACACCTAGGGCACCCCCAGGGACATCGAGGGACAGCCAGGAACCCCCTGGGACAGCCAGCTCACCCCCACGGCCGCCTCCACCTCCAGGAGCGATCAAAACCCTCCTCTGGTTCTTTGATGCCTCAAATGGGCCGCCCAAACCTCCCGAATACCCCCCAAAGCACCCAAAGCAGCCCCCAGGACTCCCTCCAGAACCCCACAACCCAAAAACCCCCTCCACGACAACTCAGGACCCCCAGGATCCCCCCAAATCCGCGCCCCCCTCACCCTGAGGTCCCGTTTGAGCCGCTCCACGTTGCGGACAGGCACCAGCTCATCAAGCCCCAAGCACCAACACCTGCGGGACTGGGATGGACTGAGAGCACTGGGAGGGTGACCAGAGAAACCTGGGATGGACAAAGAGTGGACTGGGATGAACTGGGATGAACTGCCAGGCGTGTGGGGGTCCATGGTGGCCACTCGGTGCCTTACTGGTCTATACTGGGATGGGTCGGATGGCCCCACGGGAGGGGGTGAGGCCACACTGGTCGAGACTGGGAGGGGAGTAACCATGGTGCCGGAGGCGGAGTCGAGGATACGAGCGAGGCAGGGACACCTAGGGGACAGCCAGGGCAACCCAGGGACACCAGGGCCCTCCCAGGGACACCTAGGGGACAGCCAGGGAACCCCAGGGACACCCTGGGCACCCCCAGGGACACCTAGGGGACAGCAAGGGCACCCCCAGGGACACCAAGGGGACAGGCAGGGCACACCCAGGGACACCTAGGGGACAGCCAGGGCCCCCCCAGGGACACCTAGGGGACAGGCAGGGCACCCCCAGGGACACCGAGGGGACAGCCAGGGCACCCCCAGGGACACCTAGAGGACAGGCAGGACACCCCCAGGGCACCCCAGGGACACCCATTGCACCCCCAGGGACACCAAGGGGACAGCCAGAGCACCCCAAGGACAGCCAGGGCACCCCCAGGGACACCTAGGGGACAGCCAGGGCACCCCAGGGACACCAAGGGGACAGCCAGGGCAACCCCAGGGACACCTAGGGGACAGCCAGGGCACCCCAGGGACACCCAGGGCACCCCCTGGGACACCAAGGGGACAGGCAGGGCACCCCCAGGGACACCGAGGGGAAAGCCAGGGCACCCCCAGGGACACCTAGGGGAAGGCAGGACACCCCCAGGGACACCTAGGGGACAGCCAGGGCACCCCCAGGGACATTTAGAGGACAGCCAGGGCACTCCAGGGACACCCAGGGCACTCCCAGGGACACCTAGGGGACAGCCAGGGCACCCCCAGGGACACCCAGGGCACCCCCAGGGACACCTAGGGGACAGGCAGGGCACCCCCAGGGACACCTAGGGGACAGCCAGGGCACCCCCCAGGGACACTGACGGGACAGCCAGGGCACCCCCAGAGACCCCTAGGGGACAGCCAGGGCACTCCCAGGGACACTCGGGGCACCCACAGGGACACCTTGGGGACAGCCAGGGCACCCAAGGGACACCCAGGGCACCCCCAGGGACACCTAGGGGACAGGCAGGGCACCCCCAGGGACACCCAGGGCACCCCCAACGACACCTAGGGGACAGGCAGGGCACCCCCAGGGACACCTAGGGGACAGGAAGGGCACCCCCAGGGACACCTAGGGGACAGCCAGGTCCTACCCAGGGACACCTAGAGGACAGGCAGGGCACCCCCAGGGCACCCCAGGGACACCCAGGGACGCCTAGGGGACAGCGAGGGCACCCCCAGGGACACCTAGGGGACACCCAGGGCACCCCGAGGGACACCAGGGCACCCCCAGGGACACCTAGGGGACAGCCAGGGCACCCGAGGGACAGCCAGAGCACCCGCAGGGACACCAAGGGCACAGCCAGGGCACCCTAGGGACACCCAGCGCACCCCCAGGGACACCTAGGGGACAGCCAGGGCATCCCCAGGGACACCCAGGGCACCCCCAGGGACACGTAGAGGACAGCCAGGGCATCCCCAGGGACACCTAGGGGACAGGCAGGGACCCCCCAGAGACCCCTAGGGGCCAGACAGGGCACCCTAGGGACAGCAATGGCACCCCCAGGGACACGTAGGGGACAGGCTGGGCACCGTAGGGACAGCCAGGGCACCCCCTGGGCCACCTAGGGAACAGCCAGGGGACCCCAGGGACACGTAGGGGACAGCCAGGGCACCCCCAGGGACACCAAGGGGAAGGCAGGACACCCCCAGGGACACCTAGGGGACAGCCAGGGCACCCCCAGGGACATTTAGGGGACAGCTAGGGCACTCCAGGGACACCCAGGGCACCCCCAGGGACATTTAGGTGACAGCCAGGGCACTCCAGGGACACCCAGGGAACCCCCAGGGACACCTAGGGGACAGGCAGGGAACCGCCAGGGACACCTAGGGGACAGCCAGGGCACCCCCAGGGACACCCAGGGCACCCCCAGGGACACCTAGGGGACAGGCAGGGCACCCCCAGTGCACCACAGGGACACCTTGGGGACAGCCAGGGCACCCCAGGGACAGCCAGGGCACCCCCAAGGACACCTAGGGGACCTCCAGGGCACCTCCAGGGACACCCAGGGCACCCCCAGGGCCACCAAGGGGACAGCCAGGGCACCCCAGGGACAGCGAGGGCACCCCCAGGGACACCCAGGGCACCCCCAGGGACACCTAGGGGACAGCCAGGGCACCCCCAGGGACACCCAGGGCACCCCCAGGGACACCTAGGGGACAGCCAGGGCACCCCTAGGGACACCTAGGGGAGAGGCAGGGCACCCCCAGGGACACCTAGGGGACAGCCAGGGCACCCCCAAGGACACCTAGGAGACACGCAGGGAACCCCCAGGGACACCTAGGGGACAGGCAGGGAACCCCCAGGGACACCTAGGGGACAGGCAGGGCACCCCCCGGGACACTGACGGGACAGCCAGGGCACCCCCAGAGACCCCTAGGGGACAGCCACGGCACCCCAGGGACACCCAGGGCACCCCCAGGGACACCAAGGGGACAGGCAGGGCACCCCCAGGGACACCCAGGGCACCCCGAACGACACCTAGGGGACAGGAAGGGCACACCCAGGGACACCTAGGGGACAGACAGGGCACTCTAAAGATAGCCAGGTCACCCCCAGGGACACCTAGGGGACAGGCAGGGCACCCCCAGGGACACCCAGGGCACCCCAAGGGACACCTAGGTGACAGCCAGGGCACCCCCAGGGACCCCTAGGGCACAGCCAGGGCACGCCAGGGACAGCCAGGGCACCTCCAGGGACACCAAGGGGACATCCAGAGCACCCCAGGGACAGCGAGGGCACCCCCAGGGACACCGAAGGAACACCCTGGGCACCCCCAGTGAAACCAAGGGGACCCCCAGGGACACCTTGGGGACAGGCAGGGCATTCCCAGGGACACTGACGGGACAGCCAGGGCACGCCCAGAGACCCCTAGGGGACAGCCAGGGCACTCCCAGGGACACTCTGGGCACCCACAGGGACACCTAGGGGACCTCCAGGGCACACCCAGGGACACCCAGGGCACCCCCAGGGCCACCTAGGGGACAGCCAGGGCACCCCAGGGACAGCCAGGGCCCCCCCAGGGACACCTAGGGGACAGCCAGGGCACCCCAGGCACACCCAGGGCTCCCCCAGGGACACCTAGGGGACAGCCAGGGCACCCCAGGCACACCCAGGGCTCCCCCAGGGACACCTAGGGGACAGCCAGGCCACCCCCAGGGACACCGAGGTCACCCCCAGGGACACCTAGGGCACCCCCAGAGACACCGAAGGCACAGCCAGGGCATCCTAGGGACAGCCAGGGCACCGCCAGGGACACCTAGGGGACAGCCAGGGCACCCCCAGGGACACCTAGAAGACAGCCAGGGCAACCCCAGGGACACCTAGGGGACAGCCAGGGCACCCCCAGGGACACCTAGGGGACAGCCAGGGCACTCCAGAGACAGCCAGGGCACCCCCAGGGACACCTAGGGGACAGCCAGGGCACCCGAAGGACAGCCAGAGCACCCCCAGGGACACCAAGGGCACAGCCAGGGCACCCCCAGGGACACCTAGAAGACAGCCAGGGCAACGCCAGGGACACCTAGGGGACAGCCAGGGCATCCCCAGGGACACCCAGGGCACCCCCAGGGACACCTAGAGGACAGCCAGGGCACCCCCAGAGACACCTAGGGGACAGCCAGGGCCCCCCCAGGGACAACTAGGGGACAGCCAGGGCACTCCAGGGACGCCAAGGGCACCCCCAGGGACACCTAGGGGACAGCCAGGGCACCCTAAAGACAGCCAGGGCACCCCCAGGAACACCTAGGGGACAGGCAGGGCACCCCCAGGGACACCTAGGGGACACCCAGGGCACCCCCAGGGACACCTAGAGGACAGGCCGAGCACCCCCAGGGACACCTAGGGGACAGGCAGGGCACCCCCAGGGACACTGACGGGACAGCCAGGGCACCCCCAGAGACCCCTAGGGGACAGGCCGAGCACCCCCAGGGACACCTAGGGGACAGCCAGGGCACTCCCAAGGACACTCTGGGCACCCACAGGGACACCTTGAAGACAGCCAGGGCACCTCAGGGACATCCAGGGCACCCCCAGAGACCCCTAGGGGACAGCCAGGGCACCATAGGGACCGCCAGGGCACCCCCAGGGACACCAGGGCACCCCCAGGGACACGAAGGGGACTACCAGGGCACCCCCAGGGACACCTAGGGGACAGCCAGGGCACCCCAGGGACACGCAGGGCACCCCCAGGGACACCTAGAGGACAGCCAGGGCACCCCCAGTGACGCCTAGGGGACAGCGAGGGCACCCCCAGGGACACCTAGGGGACACCCAGGGCACCCCGAGGGACACCAGGGCACCCCCAGGGACACCTAGGGGACAGCCAGGGCACCCGAGGGACAGCCAGAGCACCCCAAGGGACACCGAGGGGAAAGCCAGGGCACCCCCAGGGACGCCTAGGGGAAGGCAGGACACCCTCAGTGACACCTAGGGGACAGCCAGGGCACCCCCAGGGACATTTAGGGGACAGCCAGGGCACTCCAGGGACACCCAGGGCACCCCCAGGGACACCTAGGGGACAGGCAGGGAACCCCCAGGGACACCTAGGGAACAGGCAGGGCACCCCCAGGGACACTGACGGGACAGCCAGGGCACCCCCAGAGACCCCTAGGGGACAGCCAGGGCACCCCAGGGACACCCAGGGGCACCCCCAGGGACACCTTGGGGACAGCCAGGGCACCCAAGGGACACCCAGGGCACCCCCAGGGACACCTAGGGGACAGGCAGGGCACCCTAGGGACACCCAGGGCACCCCGAACGACACCTAGGGGACAGGCAGGGCACACCCAGGGACACCTAGGGGACAGCCAGGGCACCCTAAAGACAGCCAGGTCACCCCCAGGGACACCTAGGGGACAGGCAGGGCACCCCCTGGGACACCAAGGGGAAAGCCAGGGCACTCCCAGGGACATTTAGGGGACAGCCAGGGCACTGCAGGGACACCCAGGGCACACCCAGGGACACCTAGGGGACAGCCAGGGCACTCCAGAGACAGCCAGGGCACCCCCAGGGACACCTAGGGGACAGCCAGGGCACCCGAGGGACAGCCAGAGCACCCCCAGGGACACCAAGGGCACAGCCAGGGCACCCTAGGGACAGCCAGGGCAACGCCAGGGACACCTAGGGGACAGCCAGGGCATCCCCAGGGACACCCAGGGCACCCCCAGGGACACCTAGAGGACAGCCAGGGCACCCCCAGGGACACCTAGGGGACAGCCAGGGCACCCCCAGGGACACCGAGGGGAAAGCCAGGGCACCCCCAGGGACACCGAGGGGAAGGCAGGACACCCCCAGGGACACCTAGGGGGGAGCCAGGGCACCCCCAGGGACATTTAGGGGACAGCCAGGGCACTCCAGGGACACCCAGGGCACCCCCAGGGACACCTGGGGGACAGGCCGAGCACCCCCAGGGACACCTAGGGGACAGGCAGGGCAACCCCAGGGACACTGACGGGACAGCCAGGGCACCCCCAGAGACCCCTAGGGGACAGCCAGGGCACTCCCAGGGACACTCTGGGCACCCACAGGGACACCTTGAAGACAGCCAGGGTACCTCAGGGACATCCAGGGCACCCCCAGGGACACCTAGGGGACAGCCAGGGCACCCCCAGGGACATTTAGGGGACAGCCAGGGCACTCCAGGGACACCCAGGGCACCCCCAGGGACACCTAGGGGACAGGCCGAGCACCCCCAGGGACACCTAGGGGACAGGCAGGGCAACCCCAGGGACACTGACGGGACAGCCAGGGCACCCCCAGAGACCCCTAGGGGACAGCCAGGGCACTCCCAGGGACACTCTGGGCACCCACAGGGACACCTTGAAGACAGCCAGGGCACCTCAGGGACATCCAGGGCACCCCCAGGGACACCTAGGGGACAGACAGGGCACCCTAGGGACCGCCAGGGCACCCCCAGGGACACCCAGGGCACCCCCAGGGACACGAAGGGGACAGCCAGGGCACCCCAGGGACACGCAGGGCACCCCCAGGGACACCAAGGGCACAGACAGGGCACCCTAGGGACACCAAGGGGACAGCCAGGGCACCCCCAGGGACACCAAGGGCACAGACAGGGCACCCTAGGGACACCAAGGGGACAGCCAGGGCACCCCCAGGGACACCAAGGGGACATCTAGAGCACCCCAGGGACACCCAGGGCAACCCCAGGGACACCTAGAGGACAGACAGAGCACCCCAGGCACACCAACGGCACCCCCAGGGACACCTAGGGGACAGCCAGGGCACCCCGAGGGACACCTAGGGGACAGCCAGGGAACCCCCAGGGACACCCAGGGCACCCCAAGGGACACCTAGGTGACAGCCAGGGCACCCCCAGGGACCCCTAGGGCACAGCCAGGGCACGCCAGGGACAGCCAGGGCACCTCCAGGGACACCAAGGGGACATCCAGAGCACCCCAGGGACAGCGAGGGCACTTCCAGGGACACCGAAGGAACACCCTGGGCACCCCCAGTGACACCAAGGGGACCCCCAGGGACACCTAGGGGACAGGCAGGGCATTCCCAGGGACACTGACGGGACAGCCAGGGCACGCCCAGAGACCCCTAGGGGACAGCCAGGGCACTCCCAGGGACACTCTGGGCACCCACAGGGACACCTAGGGGACCTCCAGGGCACCCCCAGGGACACCCAGGGCACCCCCAGGGCCACCTAGGGGACAGCCAGGGCACCCCAGGGACAGCCAGGGCCCCCCCAGGGACACCTAGGGGACAGCCAGGGCACCCCAGGCACATCCAGGGCTCCCCCAGGGACACCTAGGGGACAGCCAGGGCACCCCAGGCACACCCAGGGCTCCCCCAGGGACACCTAGGGGACAGCCAGGCCACCCCCAGGGACACCGAGGTCACCCCCAGGGACACCTAGGGCACCCCCAGAGACACCGAAGGCACAGACAGGGCACCCTAGGGACAGCCAGGGCACCGCCAGGGACACCTAGGGGACAGCCAGGGCACCCCCAGGGACACCTAGAAGCCAGCCAGGGCAACCCCAGGGACACCTAGGGGACAGCCAGGGCACCCCCAGGGACACCTAGGGGCCAGCCAGGGCACTCCAGAGACAGCCAGGGCACCCCCAGGGACACCTAGGGGACAGCCAGGGCACCCGAAGGACAGCCAGAGCACCCCCAGGGACACCAAGGGCACAGCCAGGGCACCCTAGGGACAGCCAGGGCAACGCCAGGGACACATAGGGGACAGCCAGGGCATCCCCAGGGACACCCAGGGCACCCCCAGGGACACCTAGAGGACAGCCAGGGCACCCCCAGAGACACCTAGGGGACAGCCAGGGCCCCCCCAGGGACAACTAGGGGACAGCCAGGGCACTCCAGGGACGCCAAGGGCACCCCCAGGGACACCTAGGGGACAGCCAGGGCACCCTAAAGACAGCCAGGGCACCCCCAGGAACACCTAGGGGACAGGCAGGGCACCCCCAGGGACACCTAGGGGACAGCCAGGGCACCCCCAGGGACATTTAGGGGACAGCCAGGGCACTCCAGGGACACCCAGGGCACCCCCAGGGACACCTAGGGGACAGGCCGAGCACCCCCAGGGACACCTAGGGGACAGGCAGGGCACCCCCAGGGACACTGACGGGACAGCCAGGGCACCCCCAGAGACCCCTAGGGGACAGGCCGAGCACCCCCAGGGACACCTAGGGGACAGCCAGGGCACTCCCAGGGACACTCTGGGCACCCACAGGGACACCTTGAAGACAGCCAGGGCACCTCAGGGACATCCAGGGCACCCCCAGGGACACCTAGGGGACAGCCAGGGCACCATAGGGACCGCCAGGGCACCCCCAGGGACACCCAGGGCACCCCCAGGGACACGAAGGGGACTACCAGGGCACCCCCAGGGACACCTAGGGGACAGCCAGGGCACCCCAGGGACACGCAGGGCACCCCCAGGGACACCTAGAGGACAGCCAGGGCACCCCCAGTGACGCCTAGGGGACAGCGAGGGCACCCCCAGGGACACCTAGGGGACACCCAGGGCACCCCGAGGGACACCAGGGCACCCCCAGGGACACCTAGGGGACAGCCAGGGCACCCGAGGGACAGCCAGAGCACCCCCAGGGACACCGAGGGGAAAGCCAGGGCACCCCCAGGGAGGCCTAGGGGAAGGCAGGACACCCTCAGTGACACCTAGGGGACAGCCAGGGCACCCCCAGGGACATTTAGGGGACAGCCAGGGCACTCCAGGGACACCCAGGGCACCCCCAGGGACACCTAGGGGACAGGCAGGGAACCCCCAGGGACACCTAGGGAACAGGCAGGGCACCCCCAGGGACACTGACGGGACAGCCAGGGCACCCCCAGAGACCCCTAGGGGACAGCCAGGGCACCCCAGGGAAACCCAGGGCACCCCCAGGGACACCAAGGGGACAGCCAGGGCACCCCAGGGACACCCAGGGCACCCCCAGGGACACCTAGGGGACAGGCAGGGCACCCCCAGGGACACCCAGGGCACCCCGAACGACACCTAGGGGACAGGCAGGGCACACCCAGGGACACCTAGGGGACAGCCAGCGCACCCTAAAGACAGCCAGGTCACCCCCAGGGACACCTAGGGGACAGGCAGGGCACCCCCAGGGACACCGAGGGGAAAGCCAGGGCACTTCCAGGGACATTTAGGGGACAGCCAGGGCACGCCAGGGACACCCAGGGCACCCCCAGGGACACCTAGGGGACAGCCAGGGCACCCCCAGGAACACCTAGGGGACAGCCAGGGCACTCCAGAGACAGCCAGGGCACCCCCAGGGACACCTAGGGGACAGCCCGGGAACCCCAGGGACACCCTGGGCACCCCCAGGGACACCTAATGCACCCCCAGGGACACCTAGGGGACAGCCAGGGCCCCCCCAGGGACACCCAGGGCACCCCCAGGGACACCTAGGGGACAGCCAGGGAACCACAGGGACACCCTGTGCACCCCCAGGGACACCCAGGGCACACCCAGGGACACCCAGGGGACAGCCACGGCCCCCCCAGGGACACCTAGGGGACGGCCAGGGCCCCCCCAAGGACACCCAGGGCACCCCCAGGGAAACCTAGGGGACAGCCAGGGCCCCCCCAGGGACACCCAGGGCACCCCCAGGGACCCCAAGGGGACAGCCAGGGCCCCAACAGGGACACCTAGGGGACAGCCAGGGCCCCCCCAGGGACACCTAGGGGACAGCCAGGGCACCCCCAGGGACACCTAGGGGACAGCCAGGGCCCCCCCAGGGACACCTAGGGGACAGCCAGGGAACCCCCAGGGACACCCAGGGCACCCCCAGAGACACCTAGGGGACAGCCAGGGAACCACAGGGACACCCTGTGCACCCCCAGGGACACCCTGTGCACCCCCAGGGACAATTAGGGGACAGCCACGGCCCCCCCAGGGACACCTAGGGGACAGCCAGGGCCCCCCCAAGGACACCCAGGGCACCCCCAGGGAAACCTAGGGGACAGCCAGGGCCCCCCCAGGGACACCCAGGGCACCCCCAGGGACACCTAGGGGACAGCCAGGGAACCACAGGGACACCCTGTGCACCCCCAGGGACACCCAGGTCACACCCAGGGACACCTAGGGGACAGCCACGGCCCCCCCCAGGGACACCTAGGGGACAGCCAGGGCCCCCCCAAGGACACCCAGGGCACCCCCAGGGAAACCTAGGGGACAGCGTGGGCCCCCCCAGGGACACCCAGGTCACCCCCAGGGACACCTAGGGGACAGCCAGGGCCCCCCCAGGGACACCTAGAAGACAGCTAGGGCACCCCCAGGGACACCTAGGGGACAGCCAGGGCCCCCCCAGGGACACCTAGGGGACAGCCAGGGAGCCCCAGGGACACCCTGTGCACGCCCAGGGACACCCAGGGCACACCCAGGGACACCTAGGGGACAGCCAGGGCACCCCCAGGGACACCTACGGGACAGCCAGGGCACCCCAGGGACACTGACGGGACAGCCAGGGCACCCCCAGGGACACCAAGGGGACCACCAGGGACACCTAGGGGACAGCCAGAGCACCCTAGGGACACCTAAGGGACACCCTGGGCACCCCCAGGGACACCAAGGGGACCACCAGGGACACCTAGGGGACAGCCAGGGCACCCCAGGGACAGCGAGGGCACCCCCAGGGACACCTAGGGTACCTCCAGGGAACCCCAGGGACACCCTGGGCACCCCCAGGGACACCTAGGGGACAGCCAGGGCCCCCCCAGGGACACCTAGGGGACAGCCAGGGCACTCCAGGGACAGCCAGGGCACCCCCAGGGCCACCTAGGGGACAGCCAGGGCACCCCCAGGGACAGCCAGGGCCCCCCCAGGGACATCCAGGGCACCCCCAGGGACACCTAGGGGACAGCCAGGGCAGCCCAGGGACACCCAGGGCACCCCCATGGACACCTAGGGGACAGCCAGGGCACCCCCAGGGACACCAAGGGGACCCCCAGGGACACCTAGGGGACAGCCAGGGCACCTACAGGGGCACCTAGGGGACAGCCAGGGGACCCCAGGGACACCCAGGGCTCCCCCAGGGACACCTAGGGGACAGCCAGGGCATCCCGAGGGACAGGGAGTGCACCCACAGGGACACCTAGGAGACAGCCAGGGCACGCCAGGGACACCCAGGGCACCCCAGGGACACCTAGAGGACAGCCAGGGCACTACAGGGACACCTAGGGCACAGCCAGGCCAACCCAAGGACAGCCAGGGCAGCCCAGGGACACCTACGGGACAGCCAGGGCACCCCAGGGCAGCCCAGGGACACCCAGGGTACCCCAGGGACACGTAGGGGACCTCCCGGGCACCCCGAGGGACACCAGGGCACCCCAGGGACACCCAGGGCCCCCCTAGGGACACCTACGGGACAGCCAGGGAACGCCAGGGACACCCAGGGCACCCCAGGGACACCTAAGGGACAGCAGGGCACCCCCAGGGACACCTAGGGGACAGGCAGGGCACCCCCAGGGACACTGACGGGACAGCCAGGGCACCCCCAGAGACACCTAGGGGACAGCCAGGGCCCCCCCAGGGAAACCTAGGGGACAGCCAGGGAACCCCAGGGACACCCTGTGTACGCCCAGGGACACCCAGGGCACACCCAGGGACACCTAGGGGACAGCCAGGGCACCCCCAGGGACACCAAGGGCACAGCCAGGGCACCCTAGAGACAGCCAGGGCACCCCCAGGGACACTGACGGGACAGCCAGGGCACCCCAGGGACACCTAGGGCACAGCCCGGGCACCCAAGGGACACCTAAGGGACACCCTGGGCACCCCCAGGGACACCAAGGGGACCACCAGGGACACCTAGGGGACAGCCAGGGCACCCCAGGGACAGCGAGGGCACCCCCAGGGACACCTAGGGTACCTCCAGGGTACCCCAGGGACACCCTGGGCACCCCCAGGGACACCTAGGGGACAGCCAGGGCCCCCCCAGGGACAACTAGGGGACAGCCAGGGCACCCCAGGGACACCCAGGGCACCCCCAGGGACACCAAGGGGACAGACAGGGCACCCCAGGGACACCCAGGGCACCCCCAGGGACACCTAGGGGACAAGCAGGGCATCTCCAGGGACACCCAGGGCACCCCGAACGACACCTAGGGGACAGGCAGGGCACACCCAGGGACACCTAGGGGACAGCCAGGGCACCCTAAAGACAGCCAGGTCACCCCCAGGGACACCTAGGGGACAGGCAGGGCACCCCCAGGGACACCGAGGGGAAAGCCAGGGCACTCCCAGGGACATTTAGGGAACAGCCAGGGAACTCCAGGGACACCCAGGGCACCTCCAGGGACACCTTGGGGACAGTCAGGACACCCTAGGGACAGCCAGGGCACACCAGGGACACCCAGGGCACCCCCTGGGACACCAAGGGGACAGGCAGGGCACCCCCAGGGACACCTACGGGACAGCCAGGGCACCCCCAGGGACATTTAGGGGATAGCCAGGGCACTCCAGGGACACCCAGGGCACCCCCAGGGACACCTAGGGGACAGCCAAGGAACCCCCAGGGACACCCACGGAACCCCCAGGGACACCTAGGGGACAGGCAGGGAACCCCCAGGGACACCTAGGGGACAACCAGAGCACCCTCAGGGACACCGAGGGCACCCCCAGGGACACCTAGGGGACAGGCAGGGCACCCCAGGGACACCTAGGGGACAGCCAGGGCCCCCCCAGGGACACCTAGGGGACAGCCAGGGCACCCCAGGGACACCCAGGGCACCCCCAGGGACACCTAGGAACCAGCCAGGGCACCCTAGGGACAGCCAGGGCACCCCCAGGGACACCTAGGGCACAGGCAGGGCACCCCCAGGGACACCTAGGGGACATCCAGGGCACCCCCAAGGACACGTAGAGGACAGCCATGGAACCCCAGGGACAGCCAGGGCACCCCCAGGGACAGCTAGGGGAAAGACAGGGCACCCCCAGGGACACCAAGGGGAAAGCCAGAGCACCCCAAGGACAGCCAGGGCACCCCAGGGACACCCAGGGCACCTCCAGGGACACCTACGGGACAGCAAGGGCACCCCCAGGGACACCCTGGGCACCCCCAGGGACACCGAGGGGACAGCCAGGGCACCCCAGGGACACCTAGGGGACCTCCAAGGCATCCCCAGGGACACTATGGGCACCCCCAGGGACACGTAGGGGACAGCCAGGGCACCCCGAGGGACACCAGGGCACCCCCAGGGACACCTACGGGACAGCCAGGGAACCCTAGGGACACCTAAGGGACACCCTGGGCACCCCCAGGGACACCAAGGGGACCCCCCATGGACACCTAGGGGACAGCCAGGGCACCCCAGGGACACGTAGGGGACAGGCAGGGCACCCCCAGAGACCCCAAGGGGACATCCAGAGCACCCCAGGGACAGCCAGGGCACCCCCAGGGACACCTACGGGACAGCCAGGGAACCCTAGGGACACCTAAGGGACACCCTGGGCACCCCCAGGGACACGTAGGGGACAGCCAGGGCACCCCAGGGACACCTAGGGGACCTCCAAGGCATCCCCAGGGACACCCTGGGCACCCCCAGAGACCCTTAGGGGACAGCCAGGGCACCCCGAGGGACACCAGGACACCCCCAGGGACACCTAGGGGACAGCAAGGGCGCCCCCAGGGACACCCTGGGCACCCCCAGGGACACGTAGGGGACAGCCAGGGCACCCCAGGGACACCCTGGGCGCCCCCAGGGACACTTAGGGGACAGCCAGGGCACCCCGAGGGACACCAAGGCACCCCCAGGGACACATAGGGGAAAGCCAGGGCACCCTAGGGACGGCCAGGGCTCCCTCAGGGACACCGAGGGCACAGCCAGGGCACCCTGGGGACAGCCAGGGCAACCCCCGGGACACGTAGAGGACAGCCATGGCACCCCCGGGACAGCCAGGGCACCCCCAGGGACACGTAGGGGACAGCCAGGGCACCCCAGGAACACCCTGGGCACCCCCAGGGACTCCGAGGGGACAGCCAGGGCACCCCAGGGACACCTAGGGGACCTCCAAGGCATCCCAGGGACACCCTGGGCACCCCCAGGGACACCTAGGGTACAGCCTGGGCACCCCCAGGGACACCCAGGGCACCCCTCAGGGACACCTAGGGGACAGCCAGGGCACCCTAGGGACAGCCAGGGCACCCCCTGGGCCACCTAGGGAACAGCCAGGTCACCCAAGGGACACGTAGGGGACAGCCAGGGCACCCCCAAGGACACCTAGGGGACACGCAGGGTACCCCCAGGGACAACGAGGGGACAGCCATGGCACACCCAGGGACAGCCAGGGCACTCCAGGGACACCTAGGGCACAGCCAGGGCACCCTACGGACAGCCAGGGCACCCCCAGGGACACCAAGGGCACAGCCAGGGCACCCTAGGGACAGCCAGGGCACCCCCAGGGACACCAAGGGCACAGCCAGGGCACCCTAGGAACAGCCAGGGCACCCCCAGGGACACCAAGGGCACAGACAGGGCACCCTAGGGACACCAAGGGGACAGCCAGGGCACCCCCAGGGACACCTAGGGGACAGGCAGGGCACCCCCAGGGACACCTAGGGGACAGCCAGGGCCCCCCCAGGGACAGCTAGGGGACAGCCAGGGCACCGCCAGGGACAACTTGGGGACAGCCAGGGCACCCCAGGGACAGCCAGGGCACCACCAGGGACACCTAGGGGACCTCCAGAGCACACCCAGGGACACCCAGGGCACCCCCAGGGACACCTAGGGGACAGCCAGGGCCCCCCCAGGGACACCTAGGGGACAGCCAGGGCACCCCAGGGACACCCAGGGCACCCCCAGGGACACTTAGGGGACAGCCAGGGCACCCCCAGGGACACCTAGGGGACAGCCAGGGCACCCCAGGCACACCCAGGGCACCCCCAGGGACACCTAGGGGACAGCCAGGGCACCCTAGGGACAGCCAGGGCACCCCCAGGGACACCGAGGGCACAGCCATGCCACCCTAGGGACAGCCAGGGCACCCCGAAGGACACCTAGGGGACACGCAGGGACACCAAGGGCACAGCCAGGGCACCCCAGGGACACCCAGGGCACCCCAAGGGCCGCCTAGGGGACAGCCAGGGCACCCCGAGGGACACCTAGGGGACAGCCATGGCACCCCCAGGGACACCCAGAGGACAGGCAGGGCACCCCCAGGGCACCCCAGGGATACCCAGGGCACCCCCAGGGACAGCTAGGGGACAGCCCGAGCACCCCAAGGACAAACAGGGCACCCCCAGGGACACCTAGGGGACAGCCAGGGCACCCCAGGGACACCAAAGGGACAGCCAGGGCACCCCCAGGGAAACCTAGGGGACAGCCAGGGTACCCCAGGGACACCCAGGGCACCCCCAGGGACACCTACGGGACAGCAAGGGAACCCCAGGGACACACTGGGCACCCCCAGGGACACCTAGAGGACAGGCAGGGCGCCCCCAGGGCACCCCAGGGACACCCAGGGTACCCCCAGGGACACGGAGAGGACAGCCATGGCACCCCAGGGACAGCCAGGGCACCCCCAGGGACAGCTAGGGGACAGCCAGAGCACCCCAAGGACAGCCAGGGCACCCCCAGGGACACCTAGGGGACAGCCAGGGCACCCCCAGGGACACCTAGGGGACAGCCAAGGCACCCCCAGGGACACACTGGGCCCCCAGGGACACGTAGGGGACAGCCAGGGCACCCTAGGGACACCCTGGGCACCCCCAGGGACACCTAGGGACAGCCAGGGCACCCTAGGGACAGCCAGGGCACCCCCAAGACAGGAAGGTTACAGCCAGGGCACCCCCAGGGACACCAAGGGGACAGCCAGGGCACTCCAGGGACACCCTGGGCACCCCCAGGGAAACCGAGGGGACAGCCAGGGCACCCCAGGGACACCTAGCTGACAGGGAAGGCAACCCCAGGGACACCTTGGGGACAGCCA
Organism: Chamaea fasciata; assembly: GCF_029207755.1. Classification (NCBI taxonomy): domain Eukaryota; kingdom Metazoa; phylum Chordata; class Aves; order Passeriformes; family Sylviidae; genus Chamaea; species Chamaea fasciata. The sequence continues at coordinate 92,675 of NW_027094182.1, forward strand.
GGGCACCCCCTGGGCACCCCAAGGACAGTCAGGGCACCCCAGGGACACCGAGGGACAGCCAGGGCACTCCAGAAACAGCCAGGGCACCCCCAGGGCACCATAGGGACAGCCAGGGCACCCCCAGGGACACCTAGGGGACAGCCAGGGGAACCCCCAGGGACACCTAGGGGACAGCCAGGGCACTGCAGGGTCAGCCAGGGCACCCCCAGGGCACCTCAGGGACACCCAGGCAGCTCCACGGACACGTAGGGGACAGCCAGGGCACCCCCAGGGACACCTAGGGGACAGCCAGGGCCCCCCGAGGGACACCAAGGGGACAGCCAGGGCACACCAGGGACAGCCAGGGCCCCCCCAGGGACACCTAGGGGATAGCCAGCGCCCCCCCAGGGACACCCAGGGCACCCCCAGGGACAACTAGGGGACAGCCAGGGCACTCCCAGAGACCCCTAGGGGACAGCCAGGGCACCCCCAAGGACACCTAGGGGACAGGCAGGGCACCCCAGGGACACCCATGGCACCCCGAACGACACCTAGGGGACAGGCAGGGCACACCCAGGGACACCTAGGGGACAGCCAGGGCACCCTAAAGACAGCCAGGGCACCCCCAGGGACACCGAGGGGAGAGCCAGGGCACTCCCAGGGACATTTAGGGGACTGCCAGGGCACTCCAGGGACACCCAGGGCACCACCAGGGACACCTAGGGGACAGCCAGGGCACCCCCAGGGAAACCTAGGGGACAGCCAGAGCACCCCCAAGGACACCTAGAGGACAGGCAGGGCACCCCCACGGCACCCCAGGGACACCCAGGGACACCTAGGGGACAGCCAGGGCACCCCCAGGGACACCTAGAGGACAGCCAGGGCATCCCCAGGGACACCCAGGTCACCCCCAGGGACACCTAGGGGACAGCCAGGGCACCCCAGGCACACACAGGGTACCCCCAGGGACACCTAGGGGACAGCCACGGCACACTAGGGACAGCCCGGGCACCCCCAGGGACACCGAGGGGACAGCCTGGGCACCCCCAGAGACACCGAGGGCACAGCCAGGGCACCCTGGGGACAGCCAGGGCACCCCAGGGACACCTAGGGGACAGGCAGGTCACCCCCAGGGACACCTAGGGGACAGCCAGGGCACCCTAGGGACAGCCAGGGCACACCCAGGGACACCTAGGGGACAGGCATGGCACCCCCAGGGACACCTAGGGGACAGGCAAGGCACCCCCAGGGCACCCCAGGGACACCCAGGGCTCCCCCAGGGACACCAAGGGGAAACCAAGGGCACCCCAGGGACACCAAGGGCACCCCTGGGACACCAAGGGGACAGACAGGGCACCCCCAGGGACACCGAGGGGAAAGCCAGGGCACCCCCAGGGACACCTAGGGGAAGGCCGGACACCCCCAGGGACACCTAGGGGACAGCCAGGGCAGCCCCAGGGACATTTAGGGGACAGCTAGGGCACTCCAGGGACACCCAGGGCACCCCCAGGGACATTTAGGTGACAGCCAGGGCACTCCAGGGACACCCAGGGAACCCCCAGGGACACCTAGGGGACAGGCCAGGAACCGCCAGGGACACGTAGGGGACAGCCAGGGCACCCCCAGGGACACCCAGGGCACCCCCAGGGACACGAAGGGGACAGGCAGAGAACCCCCAGGGACACCTAGGGGATGGCCAGGGCCCCCCCAGGGACAGCTAGGGGACAGGCAGGGCACCCCCAGTGCACCTCAGGGACACCCAGGGCACCCCCAGGGACACCAAGGGTACAGCCAGAGCACCCCAAGGACAGCCAGGGCACCCACAGGGACACCTAGGGGACAGCCAGGGCACCCCAGGGACACCTAGGGGACAGCCAGGGCAGCCCCAGGGACACCTAGGGGACAGCAAGGGCACCCCCAGGGACACCCAGGGCACCCCCAGGGACACGTAGGGGACAGCCAGGGCACCCCAGGGACACCCAGGGCACCCCCAGGGACACGTAGGGGACAGCCAGGGCACCCCAGGGACACCCTGGGCGCCCCCAGGGACACCTAGGGGACAGCCAGGGCACCCCGAGGGACAGGGAGGGCACCCCCAGGGACACCTAGGGGACAGGCAGGGCACCCCCACAGACCCCTAGGGGACAGACAGGGCACCATAGGGACAGACATGGCACCCCCAGGGACACCGAGGGGGCAGGCAGGGAACCCTAGGGACAGCCAGGGCACCCCCAGAGACACCAAGGGCACAGCCAGGGCACCCTGGGGACAGGCAGGGCACCCCAGGGACACCTAGGGGACAGGCATGGCACCCCAGGGACACGTAAAGGACAGGCAGGGCACCCTAGGGACAGCCAGGGCACCCTCTGGGCCTCCTAGGGAACAGCCAGGGCACCCCAGCGACACGTAGGGCACAGCCAGGGCACCCCCAAGGACACCTAGGGGACACGCAGGGTACCCCAGGGACAACGAGGGGACAGCCATGGCACCCCCAGGGACACCTTGGGGACAGCCAGGGCACCCTAGGGACAGCCAGGGCACCCCCAGGGACACCAAGGGCACAGACAGGGCACCCTATGGACACCAAGGGGACAGCCAGGGCACCCCCAGGGACACCAAGGGCACGGACAGGGCACCCTAGGGACACCAAGGGGAGAGCCAGGGAACCCTAGGGACAGCCAGGGCACACCCAGGGACACCTAGGGGACAGGCATGGCACCCCCCAGGGACACCTAGGGAACAGGCAGGGCACCCCCAGGGCACCCCAGGGACACCCAGGGCTCCCCCAGGGACACTAAGGGGACAGCCAGGGCACCCCAGGGACACCAAGGGGACAGCCAGGGCACCCCCAGGGACACCTAGGGGACAGCCAGGGCACCCCAGGGACAACCAGGGCAACCCTGGGACACCAAGGGGACAGACAGGGCACCCCCAGGGACACCGAGGGGAAAGCCAGGGCACCCCCAAGGACACCTAGGGGACACGCAGGGTACCCCCAGGGACAACGAGGGGACAGCCATGGCACCCCCAGGGACACCTAGGGGACAGCCAGGGCACCCTAGGGACAGCCAGGGCACCCCCAGGGACACCAAGGGCACAGCCAGGGAACCCTAGGGACAGCCAGGGCACCCCAAGGGACACCAAGGGCACAGAGAGGGCACCCTAGGGACACCAAGGGGACAGTCAGGGCACCCCCAGGGACACCTAGGGGACAGGCAGGGCACCCCCAGAGACCCCAAGGGGACAGCCAGGGCCCCCCAGGGACACCCAGGGCACCCCCAGGGACACCTAGCGGACAGCCAGGGCGTCCCCAGGGACACCCAGGGCAACCCCAGGGACACCTAGAGGACAGACAGGGCACCCCAGGCACACCCACGGCACCCCCAGGGGCACCTAGGGGACAGCCAGGGCACCCCGAGGGACAGCAGGGCACCCCCAGGGACACCTAGGGGACAGCCAGGGCACCCTAGGGACAGCCAGGGCACCCCCAGGGACACCAAGGGCACAGACAGGGCACCCTAGGGACACCAAGGGGACAGCCAGGGCACCCCCAGGGACAGCAAGGGCACAGACAGGGCACCCTAGGGACACCAAGGGGACAGCCAGGGAACCCCCAGGGACACCAAGGGGACATCCAGAGCACCCCAGGGACACCCAAGGCAACCCCAGGGACACCTAGAGGACAGACAGGGCACCCCAGGCACACCAACGGCACCCCCAGGGACACCTAGGGGACAGCCAGGGCACCCCGAGGGACACCAGGGCACAACCAGGGACACCTAGGGGACAGCCAGGGCACCCCAGGGACAGCGAGGGCACCCCCAGGGACACCTAGGCGACCTCCAGGGACATCTAGGGGACAGCCAGGGCACCCCAGGGACAGCCAGGGCACCCCCAGGGACACCTAGGGACAGCCAGGGCACCCCAGGGACAGCAAGGGCACCCCCAGGGACGCCTAGGGGACAGCCAGGGCCCCCCCAGGGACACTTAGGGGACAGCCAGGGCACCCCAGGGACACCCAGGGCACTCCCAGGGACACCTAGGAGACAGCCAGGGCACGCCAGGGACACCCAGGGCACCCCAGGGACACCTAGAGAACAGCCATGGCACCCCCAGGGACACCTAGGAGACAGCCAGGGCACGCCAGGGACACCCAGTGCACCCTCAGGGACACTGAGGGGACAGCCATGGCACCGCAGGGACACCTAGGGCACAGCCAGGGCACCCTAGGGACAGCCAGGGCAGCCCAGGGACACGTACGGGACAGCCAGGGCACTCTCTGGGACACCAAGGACAGCCAGGGCACCCCAAGGACAGCCAGGGCCCCCCCAGGGACACCAAGGGGACAGCCAGGGCCCCCCCAGGGACACCTAGGGGACAGCCAGGGCTACCCAGGGACACCCAGGGCACCCTCAGGGACACTGAGGGGACAGCCATGGCACCGCAGGGACACCTAGGGCACAGCCAGGGCACCCTAGGGACAGCCAGGGCAGCCCAGGGACACCTACGGGACAGCCAGGGCACCCTCTGGGACACCAAAGACAGCCAGGGCACCCCAAGGACAGCCAGGGCCCCCCCAGGGACACCAAGGGGACAGCCAGGGGCCCCCCCAGGGACACCTAGGGGACAGCCAGGGCTACCCAGGGACACCCAGGGCACCCCCAGGGACACTGAGGGGACAGCCAGGGCACCCTAGGGACAGCCATGGCACCCTAGGGACAGCCAGGGCACCCCCAGAGACACCGAGGGCACAGCCAGGGCACCCTGGGGACAGGCAGGGCACCCCCAGGGACACCTAGGGGACAGGCATGGCACCCCCAGGGACACGTAAAGGACTGGCAGGGCACCCTAGGGACAGCCAGGGCACCCTCTGGGCCTCCTAGGGAACAGCCAGGGCACCCCAGCGACACGTAGGGCACAGCCAGGGCACCCCCAAGGACACCTAGGGGACACGCAGGGTACCCCCAGGGACAACGAGGGGACAGCCATGGCACCCCCAGGGACACCTTGGGGACAGCCAGGGCACCCTAGGGACAGCCAGGGCACCCCCAGGGACACCAAGGGCACAGACAGGGCACCCTATGGACACCAAGGGGACAGCCAGGGCACCCCCAGGGACACCAAGGGCACGGACAGGGCACCCTAGGGACACCAAGGGGAGAGCCAGGGAACCCTAGGGACAGCCAGGGCACACCCAGGGACACCTAGGGGACAGGCATGGCACCCCCAGGGACACCTAGGGAACAGGCAGGGCACCCCCAGGGCACCCCAGGGACACCCAGGGCTCCCCCAGGGACACCAAGGGGACAGCCCAGGGCACCCCAGGGACACCAAGGGGACAGCCAGGGCACCCCCAGGGACACCTAGGGGACAGCCAGGGCACCCCAGGGACAACCAGGGCAACCCTGGGACACCAAGGGGACAGACAGGGCACCCCCAGGGACACCGAGGGGAAAGCCAGGGCACCCCCAAGGACACCTAGGGGACACGCAGGGTACCCCCAGGGACAACGAGGGGACAGCCATGGCACCCCCAGGGACACCTAGGGGACAGCCAGGGCACCTTAGGGACAGCCAGGGCACCCCCAGGGACACCAAGGGCACAGCAGGGAACCCTAGGGACAGCCAGGGCACCCAAGGGCACAGAGAGGGCACCCTAGGGACACCAAGGGGACAGTCAGGGCACCCCCAGGGACACCTAGGGGACAGGCAGGGCACCCCCAGAGACCCCAAGGGGACAGCCAGGGCCCCCCAGGGACACCCAGGGCACCCCCAGGGACACCTAGCGGACAGCCAGGGCGTCCCCAGGGACACCCAGGGCAACCCCAGGGACACCTAGAGGACAGACAGGGCACCCCAGGCACACCCACGGCACCCCCAGGGGCACCTAGGGGACAGCCAGGGCACCCCGAGGGACAGCAGGGCACCCCCAGGGACACCTAGGGGACAGCCAGGGCACCCTAGGGACAGCCAGGGCACCCCCAGGACAGCAAGGGCACAGACAGGGCACCCTAGGGACACCAAGGGGACAGCCAGGGAACCCCCAGGGACACCAAGGGGACATCCAGAGCACCCCAGGGACACCCAAGGCAACCCCAGGGACACCTAGAGGACAGACAGGGCACCCCAGGCACACCAACGGCACCCCCAGGGACACCTAGGGGACAGCCAGGGCACCCCGAGGGACACCAGGGCACAACAAGGGACACCTAGGGGACAGCCAGGGCACCCCAGGGACAGCGAGGGCACCCCCAGGGACACCTAGGCGACCTCCAGGGACATCTAGGGGACAGCCAGGGCACCCCAGGGACAGCCAGGGCACCCCCAGGGACACCTAGGGGACAGCCAGGGCACCCCAGGGACAGCCAGGGCACCCCCAGGGACGCCTAGGGGACAGCCAGGGCCCCCCCAGGGACACTTAGGGGACAGCCAGGGCACCCCAGGGACACCCAGGGCACTCCCAGGGACACCTAGGAGACAGCCAGGGCACGCCAGGGACACCCAGGGCACCCCAGGGACACCTAGAGAACAGCCATGGCACCCCCAGGGACACCTAGGAGACAGCCAGGGCACGCCAGGGACACCCAGTGCACCCTCAGGGACACTGAGGGGACAGCCATGGCACCGCAGGGACACCTAGGGCACAGCCAGGGCACCCTAGGGACAGCCAGGGCAGCCCAGGGACACGTACGGGACAGCCAGGGCACTCTCTGGGACACCAAGGACAGCCAGGGCACCCCAAGGACAGCCAGGGCCCCCCCAGGGACACCAAGGGGACAGCCAGGGCCCCCCCAGGGACACCTAGGGGACAGCCAGGGCTACCCAGGGACACCCAGGGCACCCTCAGGGACACTGAGGGGACAGCCATGGCACCGCAGGGACACCTAGGGCACAGCCAGGGCACCCTAGGGACAGCCAGGGCAGCCCAGGGACACCTACGGGACAGCCAGGGCACCCTCTGGGACACCAAGGACAGCCAGGGCACCCCAAGGACAGCCAGGGCCCCCCCAGGGACACCAAGGGGACAGCCAGGGGCCCCCCAGGGACACCTAGGGGACAGCCAGGGCTACCCAGGGACACCCAGGGCACCCCCAGGGACACTGAGGGGACAGCCAGGGCACCCTAGGGACAGCCATGGCACCCTAGGGACAGCCAGGGCACCCCCAGAGACACCGAGGGCACAGCCAGGGCACCCTAGGGACAGCCAGGGCACACCCAGGGACACCTAAGGGACAGGCAGGGCACCCCCAGGGACACTGACGGGACAGCCAGGGCACCCCCAGAGACCCCTAGGGGACAGCCAGGGACCTCCTAGGGACACTCTTGGCACCCCAAGGGACACCTTGGGGTCAGCCAGGGCACCCCAGGGACACCCAGGGCACCCCCAGGGACACGGAGGGGACAGCCAGGGCACCCCCAGGGACACCTAGGGCAAGGCAGGACACCCCCAGGGACACCTAGGGGACAGGCAGGGCACCTCCAGGGACAGCCAGGGTACCCCCAGGGACACCTAGGGACAGTCAGGGCACCCCAGGGACACCTAGGGGACAGCCAGGGCACCCTAGGGACAGCCAGGGCACCCCGAGGGACACCTAAGTGACAGCCAGGGCACCCCAGGGACATCGAGGGACAGCCAGGAACCCCCTGGGACAGCCAGCTCACCCCCACAGCCGCCTCCACCTCCAGGAGCTATCAAAACCCTCCTCAGGTTCTTTGATGCCTCAAATGGGCCGCCCAAGCCTCCCGAATACCCCCCAAAGCACCCAAAGCAGCCCCCAGGACGCCCCCCAGACCCCCCACAACCCAAAAACCCCCTCCCCGACAACTCAGGACCCCCAGGATCCCCCCAAATCCGCGCCCCCCTCACCCTGAGGTCCCGTTTGAGCCGCTCCACGTTGCGGACAGGCACCAGCTCATCAAGCCCCAAGCACCAACACCTGCGGGACTGGGATGGACTGAGAGCACTGGGAGGGTGACCAGAGAAACCTGGGATGGACAAAGAGTGGACTGGGATGAACTGGGATGAACTGGCAGGCGTGTGGGGGTCCATGGTGGCCACTCGGTGCCTTACTGGTCTATACTGGGATGGGTCGGATGGCCCCAGGGGAGGGGGTGAGGCCACAATGGTCCAGACTGGGAGGGGAGTCACCATGGCGCCGGAGGCGGAGTCGAGGATACGAGACAGGCAAGGACACCTAGGGGACAGCCAGGGCAACCCAGGGACACCAGGGCCCCCCCAGAGACACCTAGGGGACAGCCAGGGAACCCCAGGGACACCCTGTGCACCCCCAGGGACACCTAGGGGACAGCCAGGGCCCATCCCGGGACACCTAGGGGACAGCCAGGGAACCCCAGGGACACCCTGTGCACGCCCAGGGACACCCAGGGAACACCCAGGGACACCTAGGGGACAGCCAGGGCACCCTAGGGACAGCCAGGGCACCCCCAGGGACACCAAAAGCACAGCCAGGGCACCCCCAGGGACACCGAGAGGACAGGCAGGGCACCCCCAGGGACACCTTGGGGACAGCCAGGGCACCCCAGGGACAGCCAGGGCACCCCCAAGGACACCTAGGGGACCTCCAGGGCACCCCCAGGGACACCCAGGGCAATCCCAGGGCCACCTAGGGGACAGCCAGGGCACCCCCAGGGACACCTAGGGGACAGCCAGGGCACCCGCAGGGACACCAAGGGGAGAGGCAGGGCACCCCCAGGGACACCTAGGGGACAGCCAGGGCACTCCAGGGACTGCCAGGGCACCCCCAGGGACACCTAGGGGACAGCCAGGACACCCTAGGGACAGCCTGGGCACCCCCAAGGACACCAAGGGCACAGCCAGGGCACCCTCTGGGCACCCGAAGGACAGTCAGGGCACCCCCAGGGACACCTAGGGGAGAGGCAGGGCACCCCCAGGGACACCTAGGGACAGTCAGGGCACCCCAGGGACACCAGGGCCCCCCCAGGGACACGTAGGGGACAGCCAGGGCCCCCCCAGGGACACCCAGGGCACCCCCAGGGAAACCTAGGGGACAGCCAGGGCCCCCCCAGGGACACCCAGGGCACCCCCAGGGAAACCTAGGGTACAGCCAGGGCCCCCCCAAGGACACCCAGGGCACCCCCAGGGAAACCTAGGGGACAGCCAGGGCCCCCCCAGGGACACCCAGGGCACCCCCAGGGACACCTAGGGGACAGCCAGGGCCCCCCCAGGGACACCTAGGGGACAGCCAGGGAACCCCAGGGACACCCTGCGCACGCCCAGGGACACCCAGGGCACACCCAGGGACACCTAGGGGACAGCCAGGGCACCCCCAGGGACACCTAGGGGACAGGCAGGGCACCCCCAGGGACACCTAGGGGACAGCCAGAGCACCCCAAGGACAGCCTGGTCACCCCCAGGGACACCTAGGGGACAGCCAGGGCACCCCAGGGACACCAAGGGGACACCCAAGGCACCCCCAGGGACACCTACGGGACAGCAAGGGCACCCCCAGGGACACCCTGGGCACCCCCAGGGACACGTAGGGGACAGCCAGGACACCCCAGGGACACCCTGGGCACCCCCAGGGACACCTAGGAGACAGCCAGGGCACCCTTAGGGACACCTAGGGGACAGGCAGGGCACCGCCAGGGACACCCAGGGCACCCCCAACGACACCTAGGGGACAGGCAGGGCACCCCCAGGGACACTGACGGGACAGCCAGGGCACCCCCAGGGACACCTAGGGGACAGCCAGGGCACCCCAGGGACACGCAGGGCACCCCCAGGGACACCTAGGGGAAAGCCAGGGCACCCGAGGGACACCTAGGGGAAGGCAGGACACCCCCAGGGACACCTAGGGGACAGCCAGGGCCCCCCCAGGGACACCTAGGGGACAGCCAGGGCACTCCAGGGACAGCCAGGGCACCCCCAGGGACACCTAGGGCACCCCCAGGGACACCAAGGGCACAGCCAGGGCACCCTAGGGACAGCCAGGGCACCCCCAGGGACACTGACGGGACAGCCAGGGCACCCCAGGGACACCTAGGGCACAGCCAGGGCACCCTAGGGACACCTAAGGGACACCCTGGGCACCCCCAGGGACACCAAGGGGACCACCAGGGACACCTAGGGGACAGCCAGGGCACCCCAGGGACAGCGAGGGCACCCCCAGGGACACCTAGGGGACAGCCAGGGCACCCCCAGGGACAGCCAGGGCCCCCCCAGTGACATCCAGGGCACCCCCAGGGACACCTAGGGGACAGCCAGGGAAGCCCAGGGACACCCAGGGCACCCCCATGGACACCTAGGGGACAGCCAGGGCACCCCCAGGGACACCAAGGGGACCCCCAGGGACACCTAGGGGACAGCCAGGGCACCTACAGGGACACCTAGGGAACAGCCAGGGGACCACAGGGACACCCAGGGCACCCCCAGGGACACCTAGGGGACAGCCAGGGCATCCCGGGGGACAGGGAGGGCACCCACAGGGACACCTAGGAGACAGCCAGGGCACGCCAGGGACACCCAGGGCACCCCAGGGACACCTAGAGGACAGCCAGGGCACTACAGGGACACCTAGGGCACAGCCAGGGCACCCTAGGGACAGCCAGGGCACCCTCAGGGACACCAAGGGCACAGCCAGGCCAACCCAAGGACAGCCAGGGCACCCCCAGGGACACCTAGGGGACAGCCAGGGCACCCCAGGGACGCCAAAGGGAAAGCCAGGGCACCCCCAGGGACACCTAGGGGACAGCCAGGGTACCCCAGGGACACCCAGGGCACCCCCAGGGACACCTACGGGACAGCAAGGGCACCCCCAGGGACACCCTGGGCACCCCCAGGGACACCTAGGGGACCTTCAGGGAACCCCAGGGACACGTACGGGTCAGCCAGGGAACCCCAGGGACACCCAGGGCACCCCCAGGGACGCCTAGGGGACAGGCAGGGCACCCCCAGGGACACCTAGGGGACAGCCAGGGCACCCCAAGGACACTCAGGGCACCCCCAGGGACACTTAGGGGACAGCCAGGGCACCCCCAGGGACACCTAGGGAACAGCCAGGGCACCCCAGGCACACCCAGGGCACCCCCAGGGACACCTAGGAGACAGCCAGGGCACCCGAGGGACACCTAGATGACAGGGAAGGCAACCCCAGGGACACCTTGGGGACAGCCAGGGCACCCCCTGGGCACCACAAGGACACTCAGGGCACCCCCAGGGACACCGAGGGGACAGCCAGGGCACTCCAGGGACAGCCAGGGCACCCCCAGGGCACCCTAGGGACAGCCAGGGCACCCCCAGGGACACCTAGGGGACAGCCAGGGGACCCCCCAGGGACACCTAGGGGACAGCCAGGGCACTCCAGGGTCAGCCAGGGCACCCCCAGGGCACCCCAGGGACACCCAGGGCAGCTCCAGGGACACGTAGGGGACAGCCAGGGCACCCCCAGGGACACCTAGGGGACAGCCAGGGCCCCCCCAGGGACACCTAGGGGACAGCCAGGGAACCCCAGGGACACCCTGTGCACCCCCAGGGACAGCCAGGGCACCCCCAGGGACACCGAGAGGACAGCCAGGGCACCGCCAGGGACAACTTGGGGACAGCCAGGGCACCCCAGGGACAGCCAGGGCACCCCCAGGGACACCTAGGGGACCTCCAGAGCACACCCAGGGACACCCAGGGCACCCCCAGGGACACCTAGGGGACAGCCAGGGAACCCGAGGGACAGCCAGGGAACCCCCAGGGACACCTAGAGGACAGGAAGGGCACCCCCAGGGACACCTAGGGGACAGCCAGGGCCCCCCCAGGGACACCAAGGGGACAGCCAGGGCACACCAGGGACAGCCAGGGCCCCCCCAGGGACACCTAGGGGATAGCCAGCGCGCCCCCAGGGACACCCAGGGCACCCCCAGGGACATCTAGGGGACAGGCAGGGCACCCCCAGGGACACCGTGGGGAAAGCCAGGGCACCCCCAGGGACGCATAGGGGAAGGCAGGACACCCTCAGTGACACCTAGGGGACAGCCAGGGCACCCCCAGGGACATTAAGGGGACAGCCAGGGCACTCCAGGGACACCCAGGGAACCCCCAGGGACACCTAGGGGACAGGCAGGGAACCCCCAGGGACACCTAGGGGACAGGCAGGGCACCCCCAGGGACACTGACGGGACAGCCAGGGCACCCCCAGAGAACCCTAGGGGACAGCCAGGGCACCCCAGGGACACCCAGGGCACCCCCAGGGACACCAAGGGGACAGCCAGGGCACCCCAGGGACACCCAGGGCACCCCCAGGGACACCTAGGGGACAGGCAGGGCACCCCCAGGGACACCCAGGGCACCCCGAACGACACCTAGGGGACAGGCAGGGCACACCCAGGGACACCTAGGGGACAGCCAGGGCACCCTAAAGACAGCTAGGTCACCCCCAGGGACACCTAGGGGACAGGCAGGGCACTCCCAGGGACACCGAGGGGAAAGCCAGGGCACCCCCAGGGACACCTAGAGGACAGGCAGGGCACCCCCAGGGCACCCCAGGGACACCCAGGGACACCTAGGGGACAGCCAGGGCATCCCCAGGGACACCCAGGTCACCCCTAGGGACACCTAGGGGACAGCCAGGGCAACCCAGGCACACCCAGGGCACCCCCAGGGACACTTAGGGGACAGCCACGGCACACTAGGGACAGCCAGGGCACCCCTAGGGACACCGAGGGGACAGCCCGGGCACCCCCAGAGACACCGAGGGCACAACCAGGGCACCCTGGGGACACCCAGGGACACCTAGGGGACAGGCAGGGCACTTCCTAGGCACCCCAGGGACACCCAGGGCTCTCCCAGGGACACCAAGGGGACAGCCAGGGCACCCCAGGGACACCAAGGGGACAGCCAGGGCACCCCCAGGGACACCTAGGGGACAGCCAGGGCACGCCAGGGACACCCAGGGCACCCCCTGGGACACCAAGGGGACAGACAGGGCACCCCCAGGGGCACCTAGGGGACAGCCAGGGCACCCCCAGGGACATTTAGGGGACAGCTAGGGCACTCCAGGGACACCCAGGGCACCCCCAGGGACATTTAGGTGACAGCGAGGGCACTCCAGGGACACCCAGGGAACCCCCAGGGACACCTAGGGGACAGGCAGGGAACCCCCAGGGACACCTAGGGCACCCCCAGAGACACCAAGGGGACAGGCAGGGAACCCCCAGGGACACCTAGGGGACAGCCAGGGCACCCCCAAGACACGAAGGGGACAGCCAGGGCACCCCCAGGGACACCCAGGGCACCCCCAGGGACACCTAGGGGACAGCCAGGGCACCCCGAGGGACACCAGGGCACCCCCAGGGACACCTAGGGGACAGCCAGGGCACCCTAAGGACAGCCAGGGCACGCCCAGGGACACCAAGGGCACAGCCAGGGCACCCTAGGGACAGACAGGGCACCCTCAGGGACACCCAGGGCACCCCAAGGGACACCTAGGGGACAGCCAGGGCACCCCAGGGACACCCAGGGCACCCCAAGGGCCGCCTAGGGGACAGCCAGTGCACCCCGAGGGACACCTAGGGGACAGCCAGGGCACCCCCAGGGACACCTAGAGGACAGGTAGGGCAGCCCCAGGGCACCCCAGGGACACCCAGGGCACCCTCCAGGGACACGTAGGGGACAGCCACGGCACCCCAGGGACAGCTAGGGCACCCCCAGGGACAGCTAGGGGACGCCAGGGCACCCCCAGGGACACCAAGGGGACAACCCGAGCACCCCAAGGACAGCCAGGGCACCCCCAGGGACACCTAGGGGACAGCCAGGGCACCCCAGGGACGCCAAAGGGAAAGCCAGGGCACCCCCAGGGACACCTAGGGGACAGGCAGGGCACCTCCAGGGACAGCCAGGATACCCCCAGGGCACCCCAGGGACACCCAGGGCACTCCCAGGGACACCTAGGGACAGTCAGGGCACCCCAGGGACACCAGGGCCCCCCCAGGGACACCTAGGGGACAGCCAGGGAACCCCAGGGACACCCTGGGCACCCCCAGGGACACCTAATGCACCCCCAGGGACACCTAGGGGACAGCCAGGGCCCCCCCAGGGACACCTAGGGGACAGGCAGGGCCCCCCCAAGGACACCCAGGGCACCCCCAGGGAAACCTAGGGGACAGCCAGGGCCCCCCCAGGGACACCCAGGGCACCCCCAGGGACACCTAGGGGACAGCCAGGGCCCCCCCAGGGACACCTAGGGGACAGCCAGGGAACCCCAGGGACACCCTGTGCACGCCCAGGGACACCCAGGGACACCTAGGGGACAGCCAGGGCACCCCCAGGGACACCTAGGGGACAGGCAGGGCACCCCCAGGGACACCTAGGGGACAGCCAGAGCACCCCAAGGACAGCCTGGTCACCCCCAGGGACACCTAGGGGACAGCCAGGGCACCCCAGGGACACCAGGGGGACACCCAGGGCACCCCCAGGGACACCTACGGGACAGCAAGGGCACCCCCAGGGACACCCTGGGCACCCCCAGGGACACGTGGGGGACAGCCAGGACACCCCAGGGACACCCTGGGCACCCCCAGGGACACCTAGGAGACAGCCAGGGCACCCCCAGGGACAACAAGGGCACAGCCAGGGCACCCTAGGGACAGCCAGGGCACCCCCAGGGACACTGACGGGACAGCCAGGGCACCCCAGGGACACCTAGGGCACAGCCAGGGCACCCTAGGGACACCTAAGGGACACCCTGGGCACCCCCAGGGACACCAAGGGGACCACCAGGGACACCTAGGGGACAGCCAGGGCACCCCAGGGACAGCGAGGGCACCCCCAGGGACACCTAGGGGACAGCCAGGGCACCCCCAGGGACAGCCAGGGCCCCCCCAGTGACATCCAGGGCACCCCCAGGGACACCTAGGGGACAGCCAGGGCAGCCCAGGGACACCCAGGGCACCCCCATGGACACCTAGGGGACAGCCAGGGCACCCCCAGGGACACCAAGGGGACCCCCAGGGACACCTAGGGGACAGCCAGGGCACCTACAGGGACACCTACGGAACAGCCAGGGGACCACAGGGACACCCAGGGCACCCCCAGGGACACCTAGGGGACAGCCAGGGCATCCCGGGGGACAGGGAGGGCACCCACAGGGACACCTAGGAGACAGCCAGGGCACGCCAGGGACACCCAGGGCACCCCAGGGACACCTAGAGGACAGCCAGGGCACTACAGGGACACCTAGGGCACAGCCAGAGGACCCTAGGGACAGCCAGGGCACCCTCAGGGACACCAAGGGCACAGCCAGGCCAACCCAAGGACAGCCAGGGCACCCCCAGGGACACCTAGGGGACAGCCAGGGCACCCCAGGGACGCCAAAGGGAAAGCCAGGGCACCCCCAGGGACACCTAGGGGACAGCCAGGGTACCCCAGGGACACCCAGGGCACCCCCAGGGACACCTACGGGACAGAAAGGGCACCCCCAGGGACACCCTGGGCACCCCCAGGGACACCTAGGGGACCTTCAGGGAACCCCAGGGACACGTACGGGTCAGCCAGGGAACCCCAGGGACACCCAGGGCACCCCCAGGGACGCCTAGGGGACAGGCAGGGCACCCCCAGGGACACCTAGGGGACAGCCAGGGCACCCCAAGGACACTCAGGGCACCCCCAGGGACACTTAGGGGACAGCCAGGGCACCCCCAGGGACACCTAGGGAACAGCCAGGGCACCCCAGGCACCACCAGGGCATCCCCAGAGACACCTAGGAGACAGCCAGGGCACCCGAGGGACACCTAGATGACAGGGAAGGCAACCCCAGGGACACCTTGGGGACAGCCAGGGCACCCCCTGGGCACCCCAAGGACACTCAGGGCACCCCCAGGGACACCGAGGGGACAGCCAGGGCACTCCAGGGACAGCCAGGGCACCCCCAGGGCACTCCAGGGTCAGCCAGGGCACCCCCAGGGCACCCCAGGGACACCCAGGGCAGCTCCAGGGACACGTAGGGGACAGCCAGGGCACCCCCAGGGACACCTAGGGGACAGCCAGGGCCCCCCCAGGGACACCTAGGGGACAGCCAGGGAACCCCAGGGACACCCTGTGCACCCCCAGGGACAGCCAGGGCACCCCCAGGGACACCGAGAGGACAGGCAGGGCACCGCCAGGGACAACTTGGGGACAGCCAGGGCACCCCAGGGACAGCCAGGGCACCCCCAGGGACACCTAGGGGACCTCCAGAGCACACCCAGGGACACCCAGGGCACACCCAGGGACACCTAGGGGACAGTCAGGGCCCCCCCAGGGACACCTAGGGGACAGCCAGGGCACCCCAGGGACACCCAGGGCACCCCCAGGGACACTTAGGGGACAGCCAGGGAACCCCTAGGGACACCTAGGGGACAGCCAGGGCACCCCAGGCACACCCAGGGCGCCCCCAGGGACACCTAGGGGACAGCCAGGGCACCCTAGGGACAGCCAGGGCACCCCCTGGGACACCGAGGGCACAGCCATGCCACCCTAGGGACAGCCAGGGCACCCCCAAGGACACCTAGGGGACACGCAGGGAACCCCCAGGGACACCTAGGGGACAGCCAGGGCACCCCAGGGACAGCGAGGGCACCCCCAGGGACACCTAGGGGACAGCCAGGGCAGCCCAGGGACACTCAGGGCACCCCCAGGGACACCTAGGGGACAGCCAGGGAACCCCAGGGACAAGTACGGGACAGCCAGGGAACCCCACTGACACTCTGTGCACCCCCAGGGACACCCAGGGCCCCCCCAGGGACACCTAGGGAACAGCCAGGGAACCCCAGGGACACCCTAGCCACCCCCAGGGACACCTAGGGGACAGCCAGGGAACCCCCAGGGACACCTAGAGGACAGGAAGGGCACCCCCAGGGACACCTAGGGGACAGCCAGGGCCCCCCCAGGGACACCAAGGGGACAGCCAGGGCACACCAGGGACAGCCAGGGCCCCCCCAGGGACACCTAGGGGATAGCCAGCGCGCCCCCAGGGACACCCAGGGCACCCCCAGGGACATCTAGGGGACAGGCAGGGCACCCCCAGGGACACCGTGGGGAAAGCCAGGGCACCCCCAGGGACGCATAGGGGAAGGCAGGACACCCTCAGTGACACCTAGAGGACAGTCAGGGCACCCCCAGGGACATTAAGGGGACAGCCAGGGCACTCCAGGGACACCCAGGGAACCCCCAGGGACACCTAGGGGACAGGCAGGGAACCCCCAGGGACACCTAGGGGACAGGAAGGGCACCCCCAGGGACACTGACGGGACAGCCAGGGCACCCCCAGAGAACCCTAGGGGACAGCCAGGGCACCCCAGGGACACCCAGGGCACCCCCAGGGACACCAAGGGGACAGCCAGGGCACCCCAGGGACACCCAGGGCACCCCCAGGGACACCTAGGGGACAGGCAGGGCACCCCCAGGGACACCCAGGGCACCCCGAACGACACCTAGGGGACAGGCAGGGCACACCCAGGGACACCTAGGGGACAGCCAGGGCACCCTAAAGACAGCTAGGTCACCCCCAGGGACACCTAGGGGACAGGCAGGGCACTCCCAGGGACACCGAGGGGAAAGCCAGGGCACCCCCAGGGACACCTAGAGGACAGGCAGGGCACCCCCAGGGCACCCCAGGGACACCCAGGGACACCTAGGGGACAGCCAGGGCATCCCCAGGGACACCCAGGTCACCCCCAGGGACACCTAGGGGACAGCCAGGGCAACCCAGGCACACCCAGGGCACCCCCAGGGACACTTAGGGGACAGCCACGGCACACTAGGGACAGCCAGGGCACCCCCAGGGACACCGAGGGGACAGCCCGGGCACCCCCAGAGACACCGAGGGCACAGCCAGGGCACCCTGGGGACACCCAGGGACACCTAGGGGACAGGCAGGGCACCCCCTAGGCACCCCAGGGACACCCAGGGCTCTCCCAGGGACACCAAGGGGACAGCCAGGGCACCCCAGGGACACCAAGGGGACAGCCAGGGCACCCCCAGGGACACCTAGGGGACAGCCAGGGCACGCCAGGGACACCCAGGGCACCCCCTGGGACACCAAGGGGACAGACAGGGCACCCCCAGGGGCACCTAGGGGACAGCCAGGGCACCCCCAGGGACATTTAGGGGACAGCTAGGGCACTCCAGGGACACCCAGGGCACCCCCAGGGACATTTAGGTGACAGCGAGGGCACTCCAGGGACACCCAGGGAACCCCCAGGGACACCTAGGGGACAGGCAGGGAACCCCCAGGGACACCTAGGGCACCCCCAGAGACACCAAGGGGACAGGCAGGGAACCCCCAGGGACACCTAGGGGACAGCCACGGCACACTAGGGACAGCCAGGGCACCCCCAGTGACACTGAGGGGACAGCCCGGGCACCCCCAGAGACACCGAGGGAACAGCCAGGGCACCCTGGGGACACCCAGGGACACCTAGGGGACAGCCAGGGCACGCCAGGGACACCCAGGGCACCCTCTGGGACACCAAGGGGACAGACAGGGCACCCCCAGGGACACCTAGGGGACAGCCAGGGCACCCCCAGGGACATTTAGGGGACAGCTAGGGCACTCCAGGGACACCCAGGGCACCCCCAGGGACATTTAGGTGACAGCCAGGGCACTCCAGGGACACCCAGGGAACCCGCAGGGACACCTAGGGGACAGGCAGGGAACCCCCAGGGACACCTAGGGGACAGCCAGAGCACCCCCCAGGGACACCCAGGGCACCCCCAGGGACACCAAGGGGACAGGCAGAGAACCCCCAGGGACACCTAGGGGATGGCCAGGGCCCCCCCAGGGACACCTAGGAGACAGGCAGGGAACCCCCAGGGCACCCCAGGGACACCCAGGGCACCCCCAGGGACACCAAGGGGACAGCCAGAGCACCGCAAGGACAGCCAGGGCACCCACAGGGACACCTAGGGGACAGCCAGGGCACCCCAGGGACCCCTAGGGGACAGCCAGGGCACCACCAGGGACACCTAGGGGACAGCCAGGGCACCCCAGGGACACCCAGGGCACTTCCAGGAACACCTAGGGGACAGCAAGGGCACCCCCAGGGTCACCCAGGGCACCCCCAGGGACACGTAGAGGATAGCCAGGGCACCCCAGGGTCACCCTGGGCGCCCTCTGGGACACCTAGGGGACAGCCAGGGCACCCCCAGGGACACCTAGGGGACAGGCAGGGCACCCACAGAGACCCCTAGGGGACAGACAGGGCACCCAAGGGACAGCCATGGCACCCCCAAGGACACCTAGGGGACAGCCAGGGCACCCCAGGGACAGCGAGGGCACCCCCAGGGACACCCAGGGCACCCCCAGGGACACCTAGGGGACAGCCAGGGAACCCCCAGGGACACCCAGGGCACCCCCAGGGACACCTTGGGGACAGCCAGGGCATCCCCAGGGAAACCTAGGGGACAGGCAGGGCACCCCCAGGGACACCGAGGGGAAAGCCAGGGCACCCCCAGGGACACCTAGGGGAAGGCAGGACACCCCCAGGGACACCTAGGGGACAGCCAGGGCACCCCCAGGGACATTTAGGGGACAGCCAGGGCACTCCAGGGACACCCAGGGCACCCCCAGGGACACCTAGGGGACAGGCCGGGCACCCCCAGGGACACGTAGGGAACAGGCAGGGCACCCCCAGGGACACTGACGGGACAGCCAGGGCACCCCCAGAGACCCCTAGGGGACAGCCAGGGCACTCCCAGGGACACTCTGGGCACCCACAGGGACACCTTGAAGACAGCCAGGGCACCTCAGGGACAGCCAGGGCACCCCCAGGGACAGCCAGGGCACCCCCAGGGACACCTAGGGGACAGCCAGGGCACCCCAGGGACAGCCAGGGCACCCCCAGGGACGCCTAGGGGACAGCCAGGGCCCCCCCAGGGACACCTAGAGAACAGCCAGGGCACCCACAGGGACACCTAGGAGACAGCCAGGGCACGCCAGGGACACCCAGGGCACCCTCAGGAACCCCTAGGGGAGAGCCAGGGCACCCCCAGGGACACTGAGGGGACAGCCATGGCACCCCAGGGACACCTAGGGCACAGCCAGGGCACCCTAGGGACAGCCAGGGCAGCCCAGGGACACCTGCGGGACAGCCAGGGCACACTCTGGGACACCAAGGACAGCCAGGGCACCCCAAGGACAGCCAGGGCAGCCCAGGGACACCTAGGGGACAGGCAGGGCACCCCAGAGCAGCCCAGGGACACCCCGGGTACCCCAGGGACACGTAGGGGACCTCCCGGGCACCCCAGGGACACCCAGGGCCTCCCCAGAGACACCTAGGGGACAGCCAGGGCCCCCCCAGGGACACCTAGGGGACAGCCAGGTCTACCCAGGGACACCCAGGGCACCCCCAGGGACACCGAGGGGACAGCAAGGGCACCTTAGGGACAGCCAGGGCACACCTTGGGACACCTAAGGGACAGCCAGGGCACCCCCAGAGACCCCTAGGGGACAGCCAGGGACCTCCTAGGGACACTCTGGGCACCCCAAGGGACACCTTGGGGTCAGCCAGGGCACCCCAGGGACACCCAGGGCACCCGCAGGGACACGGAGGGGACAGCCAGGGCACCCCCAGGGACACCTAGGGCAAGGCAGGACACCCCCAGGGACACCTAGGGGACAGCCAGGGCACCTCCAGGGACAGCCAGGGTACCCCCAGGGACACCTAGGGACAGTCAGGGCACCCCAGGGACACCTAGGGGACAGCCAGGGCACCCTAGGGACAGCCAGGGCACCCCGAGGGACACCTAAGTGACATCCAGGGCACCCCAGGGACATCGAGGGACAGCCAGGAACCCCCTGGGACAGCCAGCTCACCCCCACGGCCGCCTCCACCTCCAGGAGCGAACAAAACCCTCCTCTGGTTCTTTGATGCCTCAAATGGGCCGCCCAAACCTCCCGAATACCCCCCAAAGCACCCAAAGCAGCCCCCAGGACGCCCCCCAGACCCCCCACAACCCAAAAACCCCCTCCACGACAACTCAGGACCCCCAGGATCCCCCCAAATCCGCGCCCCCCTCACCCTGAGGTCCCGTTTGAGCCGCTCCACGTTGCGGACAGGCACCAGCTCATCAAGCCCCAAGCACCAACACCTGCGGGACTGGGATGGACTGAGAGCACTGGGAGGGTGACCAGAGAAACCTGGGATGGACAAAGAGTGGACTGGGATGAACTGGGATGAACTGGCAGGCATGTGGGGGTCCATGGTGGCCACTCGGTGCCTTACTGGTCTATACTGGGATGGGTCGGATGGCCCCAGGGGAGGGGGTGAGGCCACAATGGTCCAGACTGGGAGGGGAGTCACCATGGCGCCGGAGGCGGAGTCGAGGATACGAGCCAGGCAAGGACACCAAGGGGACAGCCAGGGCAACCCAGGGACACCAGGGCCCCCCCAGAGACACCTAGGGGACAGCCAGGGAACCCCAGGGACACCCTGTGCACCCCCAGGGATACCTAGGGGACAGCCAGGGCCCATCCCGGGACACCTAGGGGACAGCCAGGGAACCCCAGGGACACCCTGTGCACGCCCAGGGACACCCAGGGCACACCCAGGGACACCTAGGGGACAGCCAGGGCACCCTAGGGACAGCCAGGGCACCCCCAGGGACACCGAGGGCACAGCCAGGGCACCCCCAGGGACACCGAGAGGACAGGCAGGGCACCGAAAGGGACACCTTGGGGACAGCCAGGGCACCCCAGGGACAGCAAGGGCACCCCCAAGGACACCTAGGGGACCTCCAGGGCACCCCCAGGGACAGCCAGGGCACCCCCAGGGCCACCTAGGGGAGAGCCAGGGCACCGCAGGGACAGCGAGGGCACCCCCAGGGACAACCAGGGCACCCCCAGGGACACCTAGGGGACAGCCAGGGCACCCCCAGGGACACCCAGGGCACCCCCAGGGACACCTAGGGGACAGCCAGGGCACCCCCAGGGACACCTAGGGGAGAGCCAGGGCACCCCCAGGGACACCTAGGAGACAGCCAGGGCACCCCCAGGGACACCTAGGGGACAGCCAGGGCACCCCCAGGGACACCTAGGGGACAGCCAGGGCACTCCAAGGACAGCCAGGGCACCCCCAGGGACACCTAGGGGACAGCCAGGGCACCCCGAGGGACACCAGCGCACCCCAAGGGACACCTAGGTGACAGCCAGGGCACCCTAGGGACAGCCAGGGCAACCCCAGGGACCCCTAGGGCACAGCTAGGGCACGCCAGGGACAGCCAGGGCACCCCCAGGGACACCAAGGGGACATCCAGAGCACCCCAGGGACAGCCAGGGCACCCCCAGGGACACCGAAGGAACACCCTGGGCACCCCCAGGGACACCAAGGGGACCCCCAGGGACACCTAGGGGACAGGCAGGGCATTCCCAGGGACACTGACGGGACAGCCAGGGCACCCCCAGAGACCCCTAGGGGACAGCCAGGGCACTCCCAGGGACATTCTGGGCACCCACAGGGACACCTAGGGGACAGCCAGGGCACACCAGGGACACCCAGGGCACCCCCAGGGACACCTAGGGGACCTCCAGGGCACCCCCAGGGACACCCAGGGCACCCCCAGGGCCACCTAGGGGACAGCCAGGGCACCCCAGGGACACACAGGGCCCCCCCAGGGACACCTAGGGGACAGCCAGGGCACCCCAGGCACACCCAGGGCTCCCCCAGGGACACCTAGGGGACAGCCAGGCCACCCCCAGAGACACCGAGGTCACCCCCAGGGACACCTAGGGCACCCCCAGAGACACCGAAGGCACAGCCAGGGCACCCTAGGGACAGCCAGGGCACCCCCAGGGACACCTAGGGGACAGCCAGGGTACCCCCAGGGACACCTAGAAGACAGCCAGGGCAACCCCAGGGACACCTAGGGGACAGCCAGGGCACCCCCAGGGACACCTAGAGGACAGCCAGGGCACTCCAGAGACAGCCAGGACACCCCCAGGGACACCTAGGGGACAGCCAGGGCACCCGAGGGACAGCCAGAGCACCCCCAGGGACACCAAGGGCACAGCCAGGGCACCGTAGGGACAGCCAGGGCAACGCCAGGGTCACCTAAGGGACAGCCAGGGCATCCCCAGGGACACCCTGTGCACCCCCAGGGATACCTAGGGGACAGCCAGGGCCCATCCCGGGACACCTAGGGGACAGCCAGGGAACCCCAGGGACACCCTGTGCAGGCCCAGGGACACCCAGGGCACACCCAGGGACACCTAGGGGACAGCCAGGGCACCCTAGGGACAGCCAGGGCACCCCCAGGGACACCGAGGGCACAGCCAAGGCACCCCCAGGGACACCGAGAGGACAGGCAGGGCACCCCCAGGGACACCTTGGGGACAGCCAGGGCACCCCAGGGACAGCCAGGGCACCCCCAAGGACACCTAGCGGACCTCCAGGGCACCCCCAGGGACAGCCAGGGCACCCCCAGGGCCACCTAGGGGAGATCCAGGGCACCCCAGGGACAGCGAGGGCACCCCCAGGGACACCTAGGGGACAGCCAGGGCACCCCCAGGGACACCCAGCGCACCCCCAGGGAGACCTAGGGGACAGCCAGGGCACCCCCAGGGACACCTAGGGGAGAGGCAGGGCCCCCCAAGGGACACCTAGGGGACAGCCAGGGCACCCCCAGGGACACCTAGGGGACAGCCAGGGCACCCCCAGGGACACCTAGGGGACAGCCCGGGCACTCCAAGGACAGCCAGGGCACCCCCAGGGACACCTAGGGGACAGCCAGGGCACCCCGAGGGACACCAGCGCACCCCAAGGGACACCTAGGTGACAGCCAGGGCACCCTAGGGACAGCCAGGGAACCCCCAGGGACACCAAGGGGACATCCAGAGCACCCCAGGGACATTCTGGGCACCCACAGGGACACCTAGGGGACAGCCAGGGCATACCAGGGACACCCAGGGCACCCCCAGGGACACCTAGGGGACCTCCAGGGCACCCCCAGGGACACCCAGGGCACCCCCAGGGCCACCTAGGGGACAGCCAGGGCACCTCAGGGACAGCCAGGGCCGCGCCAGGGACACCTAGGGGACAGCCAGGGCACCCCAGGCACACCCAGGGCTCCCCCAGGGACACCTAGGGGACAGCCAGGGCACCCCCAGAGACACCGAGGTCACCCCCAGGGACACCTAGGGCACCCCTAGAGACACCGAAGGCACAGCCAGGGCACCCTAGGGACAGCCAGGGCACCCCCAGGGACACCTGGGGGACAGCCAGGGCACCCCCAGGGACAACTAGGGGACAGCCAGGGCCCCCCCAGGGACAACTAGGGGACAGCCAGGGCACTCCAGGGACACCCAGGGCACCCCCAGGGACACCTAGAGGACAGCCAGGGCACCCCCAGGGACACCTACGGGACAAGCAGGGCACCCCCAGGGACACCTAGGGGACAGCCAGGGCCCCCCCAGGGACAACTAGGGGACAGCCAGGGCACTCCAGGGACACCCAGGGCACCCCCAGGGACACCTAGGGGACAGGCCGAGCACCCCCAGGGACACCTAGGGGACAGGCAGGGCACCCCCAGGGACACTGACGGGACAGCCAGGGCACCCCCAGAGACCCCTAGGGGACAGCCAGGGCACTCCCAGGGACACTCTGGGCACCCACAGGGACACCTTGAAGACAGCCAGGGCACCTCAGGGACATCCAGGGCACCCCCAGGGACACCTAGGGGACAGCCAGGGCACCCTAGGGACCGACAGGGCACCCCCAGGGACACCCAGGGCACCCCCAGGGACACGAAGTAGACTGCCAGGGCACCCCCAGGGACACCTAGGGGACAGCCAGGGCACCCCAGGGACACGCATTGCACCCCCAGGGACACCTAGAGGACAGCCAGGGCACCCCCAGTGACACCTAGGGGACAGCCAGGGCCCCCCTAGGGACACCCAGGGCATCCCCAGGGACACCTAGGGAACAGCCAGGGCATCCCCAGGGACACCCAGGGCACCCCCAGGGACACCTAGAGGACAGCCAGGGCACCCCCAGTGACACCTAGGGGACAGCCAGGGCACCCCCAGGGACACCGAGGGCACAGCCAGGGCCCCCCCAGGGACACTCAGGGCACCCCCAGGGACACCTAGGGAACAGCCAGGGCATCCCCAGGGACACCCAAGGCACCCCCAGGGACACCTAGAGGACAGCCAGGGCACCCCCAGGGACACCTAGGGGACAGGCAGGGCACCCCCAGGGACACCTAGGGGACAGCCATGGCCCCCCCAGGGACAGCTAGGGGACAGCCAGGGCACTCCAGGGACAGCCAGGGCACCCCCAGGGACACCTAGGGCACCCCCAGGGACACCAAAGGGAAAGCCAGGGCACCCTAAAGACAGCCAGGGCACCTCCAGGGACACCTAGGGGACACCCAGGGCCCCCCCAGGGACACCTAGGGGACAGCCAGGGAACCCCAGGAACACCATGGGCATGCCCAGGGACACCTTGGGCACCCCCAGAGACACTGAGGGCCCAGCCAGGGCACCCTAGGGACAGCCAGGGCACCCCAAGGGACACGTAGGGGACAGCCAGGGCACCATAGGGACAGGCAGGGCACCCACAGGGACACCTAGGGGACAGGCAGGGCACCCCCAGGGACAATGACGGGACAGCCAGGGCACCCCAGGGACACCCAGGGCACCCCCAGGGACACCTAGGGACAGTCAGGGCACCCCAGGGACAGCCAGGGCACCCCGAGGGACACCTAAGTGACAGCCAGGGCACCCCAGGGACATCGAGGGACAGCCAGGAACCCCCTGGGACAGCCAGCTCACCCCCACGGCCGCCTCCACCTCCAGGAGCGAACAAAACCCTCCTCTGGTTCTTTGATGCCTCAAATGGGCCGCCCAAACCTCCCGAATACCCCCCAAAGCACCCAAAGCAGCCCCCAGGACGCCCCCCAGACCCCCCACAACCCAAAAACCCCCTCCACGACAACTCAGGACCCCCAGGATCCCCCCAAATCCGCGCCCCCCTCACCCTGAGGTCCCGTTTGAGCCGCTCCACGTTGCGGACAGGCACCAGCTCATCAAGCCCCAAGCACCAACACCTGCGGGACTGGGATGGACTGAGAGCACTGGGAGGGTGACCAGAGAAACCTGGGATGGACAAAGAGTGGACTGGGATGAACTGGGATGAACTGGCAGGCGTGTGGGGGTCCATGGTGGCCACTCGGTGCCTTACTGGTCTATACTGGGATGGGTCGGATGGCCCCAGGGGAGGGGGTGAGGCCACAATGGTCCAGACTGGGAGGGGAGTCACCATGGCGCCGGAGGCGGAGTCGAGGATACGAGCCAGGCAAGGACACCAAGGGGACAGCCAGGGCAACCCAGGGACACCAGGGCCCCCCCAGAGACACCTAGGGGACAGCCAGGGAACCCCAGGGACACCCTGTGCACCCCCAGGGATACCTAGGGGACAGCCAGGGCCCATCCCGGGACACCTAGGGGACAGCCAGGGAACCCCAGGGACACCCTGTGCACGCCCAGGGACACCCAGGGCACACCCAGGGACACCTAGGGGACAGCCAGGGCACCCTAGGGACAGCCAGGGCACCCCCAGGGACACCGAGGGCACAGCCAGGGCACCCCCAGGGACACCTAGGGGAGAGGCAGGGCCCCCCAAGGGACACCTAGGGGACAGCCAGGGCACCCCCAGGGACACCTAGGGGACAGCCAGGGCACCCCCAGGGACACCTAGGGGACAGCCAGGGCACTCCAAGGACAGCCAGGGCACCCCCAGGGACACCTAGGGGACAGCCAGGGCACCCCGAGGGACACCAGCGCACCCCAAGGGACACCTAGGTGACAGCCAGGGCACCCTAGGGACAGCCAGGGAACCCCCAGGGACACCAAGGGGACATCCAGAGCACCCCAGGGACATTCTGGGCACCCACAGGGACACCTAGGGGACAGCCAGGGCACACCAGGGACACCCAGGGCACCCCCAGGGACACCTAGGGGACCTCCAGGGCACCCCCAGGGACACCCAGGGCACCCCCAGGGCCACCTAGGGGACAGCCAGGGCACCTCAGGGACAGCCAGGGCCGCGCCAGGGACACCTAGGGGACAGCCAGGGCACCCCAGGCACACCCAGGGCTCCCCCAGGGACACCTAGGGGACAGCCAGGGCACCCCCAGAGACACCGAGGTCACCCCCAGGGACACCTAGGGCACCCCTAGAGACACCGAAGGCACAGCCAGGGCACCCTAGGGACAGCCAGGGCACCCCCAGGGACACCTAGGGGACAGCCAGGGCACCCCCAGGGACAACTAGGGGACAGCCAGGGCCCCCCCAGGGACAACTAGGGGACAGCCAGGGCACTCCAGGGACACCCAGGGCACCCCCAGGGACACCTAGGGGACAGGCCGAGCACCCCCAGGGACACCTAGGGGACAGGCAGGGCACCCCCAGGGACACTGATGGGACAGCCAGGGCACCCCCAGAGACCCCTAGGGGACAGCCAGGGCACTCCCAGGGACACTCTGGGCACCCACAGGGACACCTTGAAGACAGCCAGGGCACCTCAGGGACATCCAGGGCACCCCCAGGGACACCTAGGGGACAGCCAGGGCACCCTAGGGACCGACAGGGCACCCCCAGGGACACCCAGGGCACCCCCAGGGACACGAAGTAGACTGCCAGGGCACCCCCAGGGACACCTAGGGGACAGCCAGGGCACCCCAGGGACACGCATTGCACCCCCAGGGACACCTAGAGGACAGCCAGGGCACCCCCAGTGACACCTAGGGGACAGCCAGGGCCCCCCTAGGGACACCCAGGGCATCCCCAGGGACACCTAGGGAACAGCCAGGGCATCCCCAGGGACACCCAGGGCACCCCCAGGGACACCTAGAGGACAGCCAGGGCACCCCCAGTAACACCTAGGGGACAGCCAGGGCACCCCCAGGGACACCGAGGGCACAGCCAGGGCCCCCCCAGGGACACTCAGGGCACCCCCAGGGACACCTAGGGAACAGCCAGGGCATCCCCAGGGACACCCAAGGCACCCCCAGGGACACCTAGAGGACAGCCAGGGCACCCCCAGGGACACCTAGGGGACAGGCAGGGCACCCCCAGGGACACCTAGGGGACAGCCATGGCCCCCCCAGGGACAGCTAGGGGACAGCCAGGGCACTCCAGGGACAGCCAGGGCACCCCCAGGGACACCTAGGGCACCCCCAGGGACACCAAAGGGAAAGCCAGGGCACCCTAAAGACAGCCAGGGCACCTCCAGGGACACCTAGGGGACACCCAGGGCCCCCCCAGGGACACCTAGGGGACAGCCAGGGCACCCCAGGGACACCCAGGGCACCCCCAGGGACACCTAGGGACAGTCAGGGCACCCCAGGGACAGCCAGGGCACCCCGAGGGACACCTAAGTGACAGCCAGGGCACCCCAGGGACATCGAGGGACAGCCAGGAACCCCCTGGGACAGCCAGCTCACCCCCACGGCCGCCTCCACCTCCAGGAGCGAACAAAACCCTCCTCTGGTTCTTTGATGCCTCAAATGGGCCGCCCAAACCTCCCGAATACCCCCCAAAGCACCCAAAGCAGCCCCCAGGACGCCCCCCAGACCCCCCACAACCCAAAAACCCCCTCCACGACAACTCAGGACCCCCAGGATCCCCCCAAATCCGCGCCCCCCTCACCCTGAGGTCCCGTTTGAGCCGCTCCACGTTGCGGACAGGCACCAGCTCATCAAGCCCCAAGCACCAACACCTGCGGGACTGGGATGGACTGAGAGCACTGGGAGGGTGACCAGAGAAACCTGGGATGGACAAAGAGTGGACTGGGATGAACTGGGATGAACTGGCAGGCGTGTGGGGGTCCATGGTGGCCACTCGGTGCCTTACTGGTCTATACTGGGATGGGTCGGATGGCCCCAGGGGAGGGGGTGAGGCCACAATGGTCCAGACTGGGAGGGGAGTCACCATGGCGCCGGAGGCGGAGTCGAGGATACGAGCCAGGCAAGGACACCTAGGGGACAGCCAGGGCAACCCAGGGACACCAGGGCCCCCCCAGAGACACCTAGGGAACAGCCAGGGAACCCCAGGGACACCCTGGGCACGCCCAGGGACACCCAGGGCACACCCAGGGACACCTAGGGGACAGCCAGGGCACCCTAGGGACAGCCAGGGCACCCCCAGGGACACCGAGGGCACAGCCAGGGCACCCCCAGGGACACCGAGAGAACAGGCAGGGCACCCCCAGGGACACCTTGGGGACAGCCAGGGCACCCCAGGGACAGCCAGGGCACCCCCAAGGACACCTAGGGGACCTCCAGGGCACCCACAGGGACACCCAGGGCACCCCCAGGGACACCTAGGGGACAGCCAGGGAACCCCCAGGGACACCTAGGGGAGAGGCAGGGCACCCCCAGGGACACCTAGGGGACAGCCAGGGCACCCCCAGGGACACCTAGGGGACAGCCAGGGCACCCCCAGGGACACCAAGAGGACAGCCAGGGCACTCCAGGGACAGCCAGGGCACCCCCAGGGACACCTAGGGGACAGCCAGGGCACTCCAGAGACAGCCAGGGCACCCCTAGGGACACCTAGGGGACACCCAGGGCACCCCGAGGGACACCAGGGCACTCCAAGGGACACCTAGGCGACAGCCAGGGCACCCGAGGGACAGCCAGCGCACCCCCAGGGACACCTAGGGGACAGCCAGGGCATCCCCAGGGACACCCAGGGCACCCCCAGGGACACCTAGAGGACAGCCAGGGCATCCCCAGGGACACCTAGGGGACAGGCAGGGCACCCCCAGGGACACCTAGGGGACAGCCAGGGTTCCCCCAGGGACAACTAGGGGACAGCCAGGGCACTCCAGGGAAACCCAGGGCACCCCCAGGGACACCTAGGGGACAGGCAGGGCACCCTAAAGACAGCCAGGGCACCCCCAGGGACACCTAGGGGACAGGCAGGGCACCCCCAGGGACACCGAGGGGAAAGCCAGGGCACCCCCAGGGACACCTAGGGGAAAGCAGGACACCCCCAGGGACACCTAGGGGACAGCCAGGGCACCCCCAGGGACATTTAGGGGACAGCGAGTGCACTCCAGGGACACCCAGGGCACCCCCAGGGACGCCTAGGGGACAGCCAGGGCACCCCAGGGACACCCAGGGCACCCCCAGGGACACCTAGGGGACAGCCAGGGCACGCCAGGGACACCCAGGGCACCCTCAGGGACCCCTAGGGGAGAGCCAGGGCACCCCCAGGGACACTGAGGGGACAGCCATGGCACCCCAGGGACAACTAGGGCACAGCCAGGGCACCCTAGGGACAGCCAGGGCAGCCCAGGGACACCTACGGGACAGCCAGGGCAATCTCTGGGACACCAAGGAGAGCCAGGGCACCCCAAGGACACCCAGGTCACCCCCAGGGACACCTAGGGGACAGGCAGGGCACCCCAGGGCAGCCCAGGGACACCCAGGGTACCCCAGGGACACGTAGGGGACCTCCCGGGCACCCCAGGGACACCCAGGTCCCCCCCAGGGACACCTAGGGGACAGCCAGGGCTACCCAGGGACACCCAGGGCACCCCCAGGGACACCTAGGGGACAGCCAGGGCTACCCAGGGACACCCAGGGTACCCCCAGGGACAACGAGGGGACAGCCATGGCACCCCCAGGGACACCTAGGAGACAGCCAGGGCACCTCAGGTACACCCAGGGCACCCCCAGGGACACCTAGGGGACAGCCACGGCACACTAGGGACAGCCAGGGCACCCCCAGGGACACCGAGGGGACAGCCACGGCACCCCCAGAGACACCGAGGGCACAGCCAGGGCACCCTGGGGACAGCTAGGGCACCCCCAGGGACACCTAGGGGACAGGCAGGTCACCCACAGGGACACCTAGGGGACAGCCAGGGCACCCTAGGGACAGCCAGGGCACACCCAGGGACACCTAGGGGACAGGCATGGCACCCCCAGGGACACCTAGGGGACAGCCAGGGTACGCCAGGGACACCCAGGGCACCCCCTGGGACACCAAGGGGACAGACAGGGAACCCCCAGGGACACCTACGGGACAGCCAGGGCACCCCCAGGGCTATTTAGGGGACACCTAGGGCACTCCAGGGACACCCAGGGCACCCCCAGGGACATTTAGGTGACAGCCAGGGCACTCCAGGGACACCCAGGGAACCCCCAGGGACACCTAGAGGACAGGCAGGGAACCCCCAGGGACACCTAGGGGACAGCCAGGGCACCCCCAGGGACACCCAGGGCACCCCCAGGGACACCAAGAGGACAGGCAGGGAACCCCCAGGGCACCCCAGGGACACCCAGGGCACCCCCAGGGACACCAAGGGGACAGCCAGAGCACCGCAAGGACAGCCAGGGCACTCACAGGGACACCTAGGGGACAGCCTGGGCACCCCCAGGGACACCCAGGGCACCCCTCAGGGACACCTAGGGGACAGCCAGGGCACCCCAGGGACACGTAGGGGACAGCCAGGGCACCCCCAAGGACACCTAGGGGACACGCAGGGTACCCCCAGGGACAACGAGGGGACAGCCATGGCACCCCCAGGGACACCTAGGGGACAGCCAGGGCACCCTAGGGACAGCCAGGGCACCCCCAGGGACACCAAAGGCACAGCCAGGGCACCCTAGGGACAGCCAGGGAACCCCAGGGACACCAAAATCACAGACAGGGCACCCTAGGGACACCAAGGGGACAGCCAGGGCACCCCCAGGGACACCAAGGGCACAGACAGGGCACCCTAGGGACACCAAGGGGACAGCCAGGGCACCCCCAGGGACACCAAGGGGACATCCAGAGCACCCCAGGGACACCCAGGACAACCCCAGGGACACCTAGAGGACAGACAGAGCACCCCAGGCACACCAACGGCACCCCCAGGGACACCTAGGGGACAGCCAGGGCACCCCGAGGGACACCAGGGCACCACCAGGGATACCTAGGGGACAGCCAGGGCACCCCAGGGACAGCGAGGGCACCCCCAGGGACACCTAGGCGACCTCCAGGGACATCTAGGGGACAGCCAGGGCACCCCAGGGACAGCCAGGTCACCCCCAGGGACACCTAGGGGACAGGCAGGGCACCCCCAGGGACACCTAGGGGACAGGCAGGGCACCCCCAAGGCACCCCAGGGAAAACCAGGGCTCTCCCAGGGACACCAAGGGGACAGCCAGGGCACCACAGGGACACCAAGGGGACAGCCAGGGCACCCCCAGGGACACCTAGGGGACAGCCAGGGCACGCCAGGGACACCCAGGGCACCCCCTGGGACACCTAGGGGACAGCCAGGGAACCCCAGGGACACCCTAGCCACCCCCAGAGACACCTAGGGGACAGCCAGGGAACCCGAGGGACAGCCAGGGAACCCCCAGGGACACCTAGAGGACAGCAAGGGCACCCCGAGGGACACCTAGGGGACAGCCAGGGCCCCCCCAGGGACACCAAGGGGACAGCCAGGGCACACCAGGGACAGCCAGGGCCCCCCCAGGGACACCTAGGGGATAGCCAGCGCCCCCCCAGGGACACCCAGGGCACCCCCAGGGACATCTAGGGGACAGGCAGGGAACCCCCAGGGACACCTAGGGGACAGGCAGGGCACCCCCAGAGACACTGACGGGACAGCCAGGGCACCCCCAGAGAACCCTAGGGGACAGCCAGGGCACCCCAGGGACACCCAGGGCACCCACAGGGACACCAAGGGGACAGCCAGGGCACCCCAGGGACACCCAGGGCACCCACAGGGACACCTAGGGGACAGCCAGGGCACCCCCAGGGACACCCAGGGCACCCCGCACGACACCTAGGGGACAGGCAGGGCACCCCCAGGGACACCGAGGGGAAAGCCAGGGTACTCCCAGGGACATTTAGGGGACAGGTAGGGCACTCCAGGGACACCCAGGGCACCCCCAGGGACACCTAGGGGACAGCCAGGGCACCCCCAGGGACACCTAGGGGACAGCCAGGGCATCCCCAGGGACACCCAGGTCACCCCCAGGGACACCTAGGGGACAGCCAGGGCACCCCAGGCACACCCAGGGCACCCCCAGGGACACCTAGGGGACAGCCACGGCACACTAGGGACAGCCAGGGCACCCCCAGGGACACCTAGGGGACAGCCAGGGCACCCTAGGGACAGCCAGGGCACACCCAGGGACACCTAGGGGACAGGCATGGCACCCCCAGGGACACCTAGGGGACAGGCAGGGCACCCCCAAGGCACCCCAGGGACACCCAGGGCTCTCCCAGGGACACCTAGGGGACAGCCAGGGCACCCCAGGGACACCAAGGGGACAGCCAGGGCACCCCCAGGGACACCTAGGGGACAGCCAGGGTACGCCAGGGACACCCAGGGCACCCCCTGGGACACCAAGGGGACAGACAGGGCACCCCCAGGGACACCGAGGGGAAAGCCAGGGCACCCCCAGGGACACCTAGGGGAAGGCAGGACACCCCAAGGGACACCTAGGGGACAGCCAGAGCACCCCCAGGGACATTTAGGGGACACCTAGGGCACTCCAGGGACACCCAGGGCACCCCCAGGGACATTTAGGTTACAGCCAGGGCACTCCAGGGACACCCAGGGAACCCCCAGGGACACCTAGAGGACAGGCAGGGAACCCCCAGGGACACCTAGGGGACAGCCAGGGCACCCCCAAGGACACCCAGGGCACCCCCAGGGACACCAAGAGGACAGGCAGGGAACCCCCAGGGCACCCCAGGGACACCCAGGGCACCCCCAGGGACACCAAGGGGACAGCCAGAGCACCGCAAGGACAGCCAGGGCACTCACAGGGACACCTAGGGGACAGCCTGGGCACCCCCAGGGACACCCAGGGCACCCCTCAGGGACACCTAGGGGACAGCCAGGGCACCCCAGGGACACGTAGGGGACAGCCAGGGCACCCCCAATGACACCTAGGGGACACGCAGGGTACCCCCAGGGACAACGAGGGGACAGCCATGGCACCCCCAGGGACACCTAGGGGACAGCCAGGGCACCCTAGGGACAGCCAGGGCACCCCCAGGGACACCAAGGGCACAGCCAGGGCACCCTAGGGACAGCCAGGGAACCCCAGGGACACCAAGGTCACAGACAGGGCACCCTAGGGACACCAAGGGGACAGCCAGGGCGCCCCCAGGGACACCAAGGGCACAGACAGGGCACCCTAGGGACACCAAGGGGACAGCCAGGGCACCCCCAGGGACACCAAGGGGACATCCAGAGCACCCCAGGGACACCCAGGGCAACCCCAGGGACACCTAGAGGACAGACAGAGCACCCCAGGCACACCAACCGCACCCCCAGGGACACCTAGGGGACAGCCAGGGCACCCCGAGGGACACCAGGGCACCACCAGGGACACCTAGGGGACAGCCAGGGCACCCCAGGGACAGCGAGGGCACCCCCAGGGACACCTAGGCGACCTCCAGGGACATCTAGGGGACAGCCAGGGCACCCCAGGGACAGCCAGGGCACCCCCAGGGACACCTAGGGGACAGCCAGGGCACCCAAGGGACAGCCAGGGCACCCCCAGGGACAGCCTAGGGGACAGCCAGGGCCCTCCCAGGGACACCTAGGGGACAGCCAGGGTACCCCCAGGGACGCCTAGGGGACAGCCAGGGCACCCCCAGGGACGCCTAGGGGACAGCCAGGGTTCCCCCAGGGACACCTAGAGGACAGCCAGGGCACGCCCAGGGACACCTAGGAGACAGCCAGGGCACGCCAGGGACACCCAGGGCACCCTCAGGGACCCCTAGGGGAGAGCCAGGGCACCCCCAGGGACACCGAGGGGACAGCCAATGCACCCCAGGGACACCTAGGGCACAGCCAGGGCACCCTAGGGACAGCCAGGGTAGCCCAGGGACACCTACGGGACAGCCAGGGAACCCTCTGGGACACCAAGGACAGCCAGGGCACCCCAAGGACAGCCAGGGCAGCCCAGGGCAGCCCAGGGACACCCAGGGTACCCCAGGGACACGTAGGGGACCTCCCGGGCACCCCAGGGACACCCAGGGCCCCCCCAGGGACACCTAGGGGACAGCCAGGGCCCCCCCAGGGACACCTAGGGGACAGCCAGGGCTACCCAGGGACACCCAGGGCACCCCCAGGGACACCGAGGGGACAGCCAGGGCACCCTAGGGACTGCCATGGCACCCTAGGGACAGCCAGGGCACCCCCAGAGACACCGAGGGCACAGCCAGGGCACCCTAGGGACAGCCAGGGCACACCCAGGGACACCTAAGGGACAGGCAGGGCACCCCCAGGGACACTGACGGGACAGCCAGGGCACCCCCAGAGACCCCTAGGGGACAGCCAGGGACCTCCTAGGGACACTCTGGGCACCCCAAGGGACACCTTGGGGTCAGTCAGGGCACCCCAGGGACACCCAGGGCACCCCCAGGGACACGGAGGGGACAGCCAGGGCACCCCCAGGGACACCTAGGGACAGGCAGGACACCCCCAGGGACACCTAGGGGACAGCCAGGGCACCCTAGGGACAGCCAGGGCACCCCGAGGGACACCTAAGTGACAGCCAGGGCACCCCAGGGACATCGAGGGACAGCCAGGAACCCCCTGGGACAGCCAGCTCACCCCCACGGCCGCCTCCACCTCCAGGAGCTATCAAAACCCTCCTCAGGTTCTTTGATGCCTCAAATGGGCCGCCCAAACCTCCCGAATACCCCCCAAAGCACCCAAAGCAGCCCCCAGGACGCCCCCCAGACCCCCCACAACCAAAAACCCCCTCCACGACAACTCAGGACCCCCAGGATCCCCCAAATCCGCGCCCCCCTCACCCTGAGGTCCCGTTTGAGCCGCTCCACGTTGCGGACAGGCACCAGCTCATCAAGCCCCAAGCACCAACACCTGCGGGACTGGGATGGACTGAGAGCACTGGGAGGGTGACCAGAGAAACCTGGGATGGACAAAGAGTGGACTGGGATGAACTGGGATGAACTGGCAGGCGTGTGGGGGTCCATGGTGGCCACTCGGTGCCTTACTGGTCTATACTGGGATGGGTCGGATGGCCCCAGGGGAGGGGGTGAGGCCACAATGGTCCAGACTGGGAGGGGAGTCACCATGGCGCCGGAGGCGGAGTCGAGGATACGAGCCAGGCAA
Organism: Chamaea fasciata; assembly: GCF_029207755.1. Classification (NCBI taxonomy): domain Eukaryota; kingdom Metazoa; phylum Chordata; class Aves; order Passeriformes; family Sylviidae; genus Chamaea; species Chamaea fasciata. Next base: position 128,761 of record NW_027094182.1, read on the forward strand.
GGACACCTAGGGGACAGCCAGGGCATCCCCAGGGACACCCAGGTCACCCCCAGGGACACCTAGGGGACAGCCAGGGCACCCCAGGCACACCCAGGGCACCCCCAGGGACACCTAGGGGACAGCCACGGCACACTAGGGACAGCCAGGGCACCCCCAGGGACACCGAGGGGACAGCCACGGCACCCCCAGAGACACTGAGGGCACAGCCAGGGCACCCTGGGGACAGCCAGGGCACCCCCAGGGACACCTAGGGGACAGGCAGGTCACCCCCAGGGACACCTAGGGGACACCAGGGCACCCTAGGGACAGCCAGGGCACACCCAGGGACACCTAGGGGACAGGCATGGCACCCCCAGGGACACCTAGGGGACAGGCAGGGCACCCCCAAGGCACCCCAGGGACACCCAGGGCTCTCCCAGGGACACCAAGGGGAAAGCCAGGGCACCCCAGGGACACCAAGGGGACAGCCAGGGCACCCCCAGGGACACCTAGGGGACAGCCAGGGTACGCCAGGGACACCCAGGGCACCCCCTGGGACACCAAGGGGACAGACAGGGCACCCCCAGGGACACCGAGGGGAAAGCCAGGGCACCCCCAGGGACACCTAGGGGAAGGCAGGACACCCCAAGGGACACCTAGGGGACAGCCAGGGCACCCCAAGGGACATTTAGGGGACACCTAGGGCACTCCAGGGACACCCAGGGCACCCCCAGGGACATTTAGGTGACAGCCAGGGCACTCCAGGGACACCCAGGGAACCCCCAGGGACACCTAGAAGACAGGCAGGGAACCCCCAGGGCACCCCAGGGACACCCAGGGCACCCCCAGGGACACCAAGGGGACAGCCAGAGCACCGCAAGGACAGCCAGGGCACTCACAGGGACACCTAGGGGACAGCCTGGGCACCCCCAGGGACACCCAGGGCACCCCCAGGGACACCTAGGGGACAGCCAGGGCACCCCAGGGACACGTAGGGGACAGCCAGGGCACCCCCAAGGACACCTAGGGGACACGCAGGGTACCCCCAGGGACAACGAGGGGACAGCCATGGCACCCCCAGGGACACCTAGGGGACAGCCAGGGCACCCTAGGGACAGCCAGGGCACCCCCAGGGACACCAAGGGCACAGCCAGGGCACCCTAGGGACAGCCAGGGAACCCCAGGCACACCAAGGTCACAGACAGGGCACCCTAGGGACACCAAGGGGACAGCCAGGGCACCCCCAGGGACACCAAGGGCACAGACAGGGCACCCTACGGACACCAAGGGGACAGCCAGGGCACCCCCAGGGACACCAAGGGGACATCCAGAGCACCCCAGGGACACCCAGGGCAACCCCAGGGACACCTAGAGGACAGACAGAGCACCCCAGGCACAACAACGGCACCCCCAGGGACACGTAGGGGACAGCCAGGGCACCCCGAGGGACACCAGGGAACCACCAGGGACACCTAGGGGACAGCCAGGGCACCCCAGGGACAGCGAGGGCACCCCCAGGGACACCTAGGCGACCTGCAGAGACATCTAGGGGACAGCCAGGGCACCCCAGGGACAGCCAGGGCACCCCCAGGGACACCTAGGGGACAGCCAGGGCACCCAAGGGACAGCCAGGGCACCCCCAGGGACGCCTAGGGGACAGCCAGGGCCCCCCCAGGGACACCTAGGGGACAGCCAGGGTACCCCAAGGGAAGCCTAGGGGACAGCCAGGGCACCCCCAGGGACACCTAGGAGACAGCCAGGGCACGCCAGGGACACCCAGGGCACCCTCAGGGACCCCTAGGGGAGAGCCAGGGCACCCCCAGGGACACCGAGGGGACAGCCATGGCACCCCAGGGACACCTAGGGCACAGACAGGGCACCCTAGGGACAGCCAGGGCAGCCCAGGGACACCTACGGGACAGCCAGGGCACCCCCAGGGACACCTAGGGGACAGGCAGGGCACCCCCAGAGACACCTAGGGGACAGCCAGGGCCCCCCCAGGGACAACTAGGGGACAGCCAGGGCACCCTAAAGACACCCAGGGCACCCCCAGGGACACCTAGGGGACAGGCAGGGCACCCCCAGGGACACCTAGGGGACAGCCAGGGCACCCCCAGGGACATTTAGGGGACAGCCAGGGCACTCCAGGGACACCCAGGGCATCCCCAGGGACACCTAGGGGACAGGCCGAGCACCCCCAGGGATACCTAGGGGACAGGCAGGGCACCCCCAGGGACACTGACGGGACAGCCAGGGCACCCCCAGAGACCCCTAGGGGACAGCCAGGGCACTCCCAGGGACACTCTGGGCACCCACAGGGACACCTTGAAGACAGCCAGGGCACCTCAGGGACATCCAGGGCACCCCCAGGGACACCTAGGGGACAGCCAGGGCACCCTAGGGACCGCCAGGGCACCCCCAGGGACACCCAGGGCACCCCCAGGGACACGAAGGGGACAGCCAGGGCACCCCCAGGGACACCTAGGGGACAGCCAGGGCACCCCAGGGACACGCAGGGCACCCCCAGGGACACCTAGAGGACAGCCAGGGCACCCCCAGTGACGCCTAGGGGACAGCGAGGGCACCCCTAGGGACACCTAGGGGACACCCAGGGCACCCCGAGGGACACCAGGGCACCCCCAGGGACACCTAGGGGACAGCCAGGGCACCCGAGGGACAGCCAGAGCACCCGCAGGGACACCAAGGGCACAGCCAGGGCACCCTAGGGACACCCAGCGCACCCCCAGGGACACCTAGGGGACAGCCAGGGCATCCCCAGGGACACCCAGGGCACCCCCAGGGACACCTAGGGGAAAGCCAGGGCACCCCCAGGGACGCCTAGGGGAAGGCAGGACACCCTCAGTGACACCTAGGGGACAGCCAGGGCACCCCCAGGGACATTTAGGGGACAGCCAGGGTACTCCAGGGACACCCAGGGCACCCCCAGGGACACCTAGGGGACAGCCAGGGAACCCCCAGGGACACTGACGGGACAGCCAGGGCACCCCCAGAGACCCCTAGGGGACAGCCAGGGCACCCCAGGGACACCCAGGGCACCCCCAGGGACACCAAGGGGACAGGCAGGGCACCCCCAGGGACACCCAGGGCACCCCGAACGACACCTAGGGGACAGGAAGGGCACACCCAGGGACACCTAGGGGACAGCCAGGGTACTCTAAAGATAGCCAGGTCACCCCCAGGGACACCAAGGGGACAGGCAGGGCACCCCCAGGGACACCTAGGGGACAGCCAGGGCACCCTAGGGACAGCCAGGGCACACCCAGGGACACCTAGGGGACAGGCATGGCACCCCCATGGACACCTAGGGGACAGGCAGGGCACCCCCAAGGCACCCCAGGGACACCCAGGGCTCTCCCAGGGACACCAAGGGGACAGCCAGGGCACCCCAGGGACACCTAGGGGACAGCCAGGGCACCCCCAGGGACATTTAGGGGACAGCCAGGGCACTCCAGGGACACCCAGGGCACCCCCAGGGACACCTAGGGGACAGCCAGGGAACCCCAGGGACACCTAGGGGACAGGCAGGGCACCCCCAGGGACACCAAGGGGACAGCCAGGGCACCCCCAGGGACACCGAGGGGAAAGCCAGGGCACCCCCAGGGACACCTAGGGGAAGGCAGGACACCCCAAGGGACACCTAGGGGACAGCCAGGGCACCCCCAGGGACATTTAGGGGACACCTAGGGCACTCCAGGGACACCCAGGGCACCCCCAGGGACATTTAGGTTACAGCCAGGGCACTCCAGGGACACCCAGGGAACCCCCAGGGACACCTAGAGGACAGGCAGGGAACCCCCAGGGACACCTAGGGGACAGCCAGGGCACCCCCAGGGACACCCAGGGCACCCCCAGGGACACCAAGAGGACAGGCAGGGAACCCCCAGGGCACCCCAGGGACACCCAGGGCACCCCCAGGGACACCAAGGGGACAGCCAGAGCACCGCAAGGACAGCCAGGGCACTCACAGGGACACCTAGGGGACAGCCTGGGCACCCCCAGGGACACCCAGGGCACCCCTCAGGGACACCTAGGGGACAGCCAGGGCACCCCAGGGACACGTAGGGGACAGCCAGGGCACCCCCAAGGACACCTAGGGGACACGCAGGGTACCCCCAGGGACAACGAGGGGACAGCCATGGCACCCCCAGGGACACCTAGGGGACAGCCAGGGCACCCTAGGGACAGCCAGGGCACCCCCAGGGACACCAAGGGCACAGCCAGGGCACCCTAGGGACAGCCAGGGAACCCCAGGGACACCAAGGTCACAGACAGGGCACCCTAGGGACACCAAGGGGACAGCCAGGGCACCCCCAGGGACACCAAGGGCACAGACAGGGCACCCTAGGGACACCAAGGGGACAGCCAGGGCACCCCCAGGGACACCAAGGGAACATCCAGAGCACCCCAGGGACACCCAGGGCACCCCCAGGGGACACCTAGAGGACAGCCAGGGCATCCCCAGGGACACCTAGGGGACAGGCAGGGCACCCCCAGGGACACCTAGGGGAAAGCCAGGGCACCCCCAGGGACGCCTAGGGGAAGGCAGGACACCCTCAGTGACACCTAGGGGACAGCCAGGGCACCCCCAGGGACATTTAGGGGACAGCCAGGGTACTCCAGGGACACCCAGGGCACCCCCAGGGACACCTAGGGGACAGCCAGGGAACCCCCAGGGACACTGACGGGACAGCCAGGGCACCCCCAGAGACCCCTAGGGGACAGCCAGGGCACCCCAGGGACACCCAGGGCACCCCCAGGGACACCAAGGGGACAGGCAGGGCACCCCCAGGGACACCCAGGGCACCCCGAACGACACCTAGGGGACAGGAAGGGCACACCCAGGGACACCTAGGGGACAGCCAGGGTACTCTAAAGATAGCCAGGTCACCCCCAGGGACACCAAGGGGACAGGCAGGGCACCCCCAGGGACACCTAGGGGACAGCCAGGGCACCCTAGGGACAGCCCGGGCACACCCAGGGACACCTAGGGGACAGGCATGGCACCCCCATGGACACCTAGGGGACAGGCAGGGCACCCCCAAGGCACCCCAGGGACACCCAGGGCTCTCCCAGGGACACCAAGGGGACAGCCAGGGCACCCCAGGGACACCTAGGGGACAGCCAGGGCACCCCCAGGGACATTTAGGGGACAGCCAGGGCACTCCAGGGACACCCAGGGCACCCCCAGGGACACCTAGGGGACAGCCAGGGAACCCCAGGGACACCTAGGGGACAGGCAGGGCACCCCCCAGGGACACCAAGGGGACAGCCAGGGCACCCCCAGGGACACCGAGGGGAAAGCCAGGGCACCCCCAGGGACACCTAGGGGAAGGCAGGACACCCCAAGGGACACCTAGGGGACAGCCAGGGCACCCCCCAGGGCACTCCAGGGACACCCAGGAACCCCCAGGGACACCTAGAGGACAGGCAGGGAACCCCCAGGGACACCTAGGGGACAGCCAGGGCACCCCCAGGGACACCCAGGGCACCCCCAGGGACACCAAGAGGACAGGCAGGGAACCCCCAGGGCACCCCAGGGACACCCAGGGCACCCCCAGGGACACCAAGGGGACAGCCAGAGCACCGCAAGGACAGCCAGGGCACTCACAGGGACACCTAGGGGACAGCCTGGGCACCCCCAGGGACACTCAGGGCACCCCTCAGGGACACCTAGGGGACAGCCAGGGCACCCCAGGGACACGTAGGGGACAGCCAGGGCACCCCCAAGGACACCTAGGGGACACGCAGGGTACCCCCAGGGACAACGAGGTCACAGACAGGGCACCCTAGGGACACCAAGGGGACAGCCAGGGCACCCCCAGGGACACCAAGGGGACATCCAGAGCACCCCAGGGACACCCAGGGCAACCCCAGGGACACCAAGGGGACATCCAGAGCACCCCAGGGACACCCAGGGCAACCCCAGGGACACCTAGAGGACAGACAGAGCACCCCAGGCACACCAACGGCACCCCCAGGGACACCTAGGGGACAGCCAGGGCACCCCGAGGGACACCAGGGCACCACCAGGGACACCTAGGGGACAGCCAGGGCATCCCAGGGACAGCGAGGGCACCCCCAGGGACACCTAGGCGACCTCCAGGGACATCTAGGGGACAGCCAGGGCACCCCAGGGACAGCCAGGGCACCCCCAGGGACACCTAGGGGACAGCCAGGGCACCCAAGGGACAGCCAGGGCACCCCCAGGGACAGCCTAGGGGACAGCCAGGGCCCCCCCAGGGACACCTAGGGGACAGCCAGGGTACCCCCAGGGACGCCTAGGGGACAGCCAGGGCACCCCCAGGGACGCCTAGAGGACAGCCAGGGCCCCCCCAGGGACACCTAGAGGACAGCCAGGGCACGCCCAGGGACACCTAGGAGACAGCCAGGGCACGCCAGGGACACCCAGGGCACCCTCAGGGACCCCTAGGGGAGAGCCATGGCACCCCAGGGACACCTAGGGCACAGCCAGGGCACCCTAGGGACAGCCAGGGCAGCCCAGGGACACCTACGGGACAGCCAGGGAACCCTCTGGGACACCAAGGACAGCCAGGGCACCCCAAGGACAGCCAGGGCAGCCCAGGGCAGCCCAGGGACACCCAGGGTACCCCAGGGACACGTAGGGGACCTCCCGGGCACCCCAGGGACACCCAGGGCCCCCCCAGGGACACCTAGGGGACAGCCAGGTTCCCCCCAGGGACACCTAGGGGACAGCCAGGGCTACCCAGGGACACCCAGGGCACCCCCAGGGACACCGAGGGGACAGCCAGGGCACCCTAGGGACTGCCATGGCACCCTAGGGACAGCCAGGGCACCCCCAGAGACACCGAGGGCACAGCCAGGGCACCCTAGGGACAGCCAGGGCACACGCAGGGACACCTAAGGGACAGGCAGGGCACCCCCAGGGACACTGACGGGACAGCCAGGGCACCCCCAGAGACCCCTAGGGGACAGCCAGGGACCTCCTAGGGACACTCTGGGCACCCCAAGGGACACCTTGGGGTCAGCCAGGGCACCCCAGGGACACCCAGGGCACCCCCAGGGACACGGAGGGGACAGCCAGGGCACCCCCAGGGACACCAAAGGACAGGCAGGACACCCCCAGGGACACCTAGGGGACAGCCAGGGCACCCCCAGGGACATTTAGGGGACAGCTAGGGCACTCCAGGGACACCCAGGGCACCCCCAGGGACATTTAGGTGACAGCCAGGGCACTCCAGGGACACCCAGGGAACCTCCAGGGACACCTAGGGGACAGGCAGGGAACCGCCAGGGACACCTAGGGGACAGCCAGGGCACCCCCAGGGACACCCAGGGCACCCCCAGGGACACCTAGGGGACAGGATGGGCACCCCCAGTGCACCCCAGGGACACCCAGCGCACCCCCAGGGACACCAAGGGGACAGCCAGAGAACCCCAAGGACAGCCAGGGCACCCACAGGGACACCTAGGGGACAGCCAGGGCACCCCAGGGACTCCTAGGGGACAGCCAGGGCACCCCCAGGACACCTAGGGGACAGGCAGCGCACCCCCAGAGACCCCTAGGGGACAGCCAGGGCCCACCCAGGGACACCCAGGGCACCCCCAGGGACACCTAGGGAACAGTCAGGGCATCCCCAGGGACACCCAGGGCACCCCCAGGGACACCTAGAGGACAGCCAGGGCACCCCCAGGGACACCTAGGGGACAGGCAGTGCACCCCCAGGGACACCTAGGGGACAGCCAGGGCCCCCCCAGGGACACCTAGGGGACAGCCAGGGCACTCCAGGGACAGCCAGGGCACCCCAGGGACACCGAGGGCACAGCCAGGGCACCCTAGAGACAGCCAGGGCACCCCCAGAGACACAGAGGGCACAGCCAGGACACCCTAGGGACAGCCAGGGCACCCCCAGGGACACCTAGGGGACAGGCAGGCCACCCCCAGGGACACCTAGGGGACACCCAGGGCCCCCCCAGGGACACCTAGGGGACAGCCAGGGAACCCCAGGAACACCATGGGCACGCCCAGGGACACGTAGGGCACCCCAAGAGACACTGAGGGCCCAGCTAGGGCACCCTAGGGACAGCCAGGGCACCCCCAGGGACACGTAGGGTACAGCCAGGGCACCATAGGGACACCCAGGGCACCCCAGGGACACCGAGGGGACAGCCAGGGCACCCTAGGGACAGCCATGGCACCCTAGGGACACCCAGGGCACCCCCAGAGACACCGAGGGCACAGCCAGGGCACCCGAGGGACAGCCAGGGCACCCCCAGGGACACCTAAGGGACAGGCAGGGCACCTCCAGGGACAGCCAGGGTACCCCCAGGGACACCTAGGGACAGTCAGGGCACCCCAGGGACACCTAGGGGACAGCCAGGGCACCCCAGGGACACCTAGGGGACAGCCAGGGCACCCTGGGGACACCTAGGGCACCCCCAGGGACATCGAGGGACAGCCAGGAACCCCCTGGGACAGCCAGCTCACCCCCATGGCCGCCTCCACCTCCAGGAGCGATCAAAACCCTCCTCTGGTTCTTTGATGCCTCAAATGGGCCGCCCAAACCTCCCGAATACCCCCCAAAGCACCCAAAGCAGCCCCCAGGACTCCCTCCAGAACCCCACAACCCAAAAACCCCCTCCACGACAACTCAGGACCCCCAGGATCCCCCCAAATCCGCGCCCCCCTCACCCTGAGGTCCCGTTTGAGCCGCTCCACGTTGCGGACAGGCACCAGCTCATCAAGCCCCAAGCACCAACACCTGCGGGACTGGGATGGACTGAGAGCACTGGGAGGGTGACCAGAGAAACCTGGGATGGACAAAGAGTGGACTGGGATGAACTGGGATGAACTGGCAGGCGTGTGGGGGTCCATGGTGGCCACTCGGTGCCTTACTGGTCTATACTGGGATGGGTCGGATGGCCCCAGGGGAGGGGGGTGAGGCCACACTGGTCGAGACTGGGAGGGGAGTCACCATGGTGCCGGAGGCGGAGTCGAGGATACGAGCGAGGCAGGGACACCTAGGGGACAGCCAGGGCAACCCAGGGACACCAGGGCCCCCCCAGAGACACCTAGGGGACAGCCAGGGAACCCCAGGGACACCCTGGGCACCCCCAGGGACACCTAGGGGACAGCCAGGGAACCCCAGGGACACCCTGGGCACCCCCAGGGACACCTAGGGGACAGCAAGGGCACCCCCAGGGACACCTAGGGGACAGGCAGGGCACACCCAGGGACACCTAGGGGACAGCCAGGGCCCCCCCAGGGACACCTAGGGGACAGGCAGGGCAACCCCAGGGACACCGAGGGGGACAGCCAGGGCACCCCCAGGGACACCTAGAGGACAGGCAGGACACCCCCAGGGCACCCCAGGGACACCCATTGCACCCCCAGGGACACCAAGGGGACAGCCAGAGCACCCCAAGGACAGCCAGGGCACCCCCAGGGACACCTAGGGGACAGCCAGGGCACCCCAGGGACACCAAGGGGACAGCCAGGGCAACCCCAGGGACACCTAGGGGACAGCCAGGGCACCCCCAGAGACCCCTAGGGGACAGCCAGGGCACTCCCAGGGACACTCTGGGCACCCACAGGGACACCTTGAAGACAGCCAGGGCACCTCAGGGACATCCAGGGCACCCCCAGGGACACCTAGGGGACAGCCAGGGCACCCTAGGGACCGCCAGGGCACCCCCAGGGACACCCAGGGCACCCCCAGGGACACGAAGGGGACAGCCAGGGCACCCCAGGGACACCCAGGGCACCCCCAGGGACACCTAGGGGACAGGCAGGGCACCCCCAGGGACACCCAGGGCACCCCCAACGACACCTAGGTGACAGGCAGGGCACCCCCAGGGACACTGACGGGACAGCCAGGGCACCCCCAGGGACACCTAGGGGACAGCCAGGGCACCTGAGGGACACCTAGGGGAAGGCAGGACACCCCCAGGGACACCTAGGGTTCAGCCATGGCACCCCAGGGACACCCAGGGCACCCTCAGGGAAACCGAGGGCACAGCCAGGGCACCCCCAGGGACACCTAGGGGACAGGCAGCGCACCCCCAGAGACCCCTAGGGGACAGCCAGGGCCCACCCAGGGACACCCAGGGCACCCCCAGGGACACCTAGGGAACAGTCAGGGCATCCCCAGGGACACCCAGGGCACCCCCAGGGACGCCTAGAGGACAGCCAGGGCACCCCCAGGGACACCTAGGGGACAGGCAGTGCACCCCAAGGGACACCTAGGGGGACAGCCAGGGCTCCCCCAGGGACACCTAGGGGACAGCCAGGGCACTCCAGGGACAGCCAGGGCACCCCAGGGACACCGAGGGCACAGCCAGGGCACCCTAGAGACAGCCAGGGCACCCCCAGAGACACAGAGGGCACAGCCAGGGCACCCTAGGGACAGCCAGGGCACCCCCAGGGACACCTAGGGGACAGGCAGGCCACCCCCAGGGACACCTAGGGGACACCCAGGGCCCCCCCAGGGACACCTAGGGGACAGCCAGGGAACCCCAGGAACACCATGGGCACGCCCAGGGACACGTAGGGCACCCCAAGAGACACTGAGGGCCCAGCCAGGGCACCCTAGGGACAGCCAGGGCACCCCCAGGGACACGTAGGGTACAGCCAGGGCACCATAGGGACACCCAGGGCACCCCCAGGGACACCGAGGGCACAGCCAGGGCACCCGAGGGACAGCCAGGGCACCCCCAGGGACACCTAAGGGACAGGCAGGGCACCTCCAGGGACAGCCAGGGTACCCCCAGGGACACCTAGGGACAGTCAGGGCACCCCAGGGACACCTAGGGGACAGCCAGGGCACCCCAGGGACACCTAGGGGACAGCCAGGGCACCCTAGGGACACCTAGGGCACCCCCAGGGACATCGAGGGACAGCCAGGAACCCCCTGGGACAGCCAGCTCACCCCCACGGCCGCCTCCACCTCCAGGAGCGATCAAAACCCTCCTCTGGTTCTTTGATGCCTCAAATGGGCCGCCCAAACCTCCCGAATACCCCCCAAAGCACCCAAAGCAGCCCCCAGGACTCCCTCCAGAACCCCACAACCCAAAAACCCCCTCCACGACAACTCAGGACCCCCAGGATCCCCCCAAATCCGCGCCCCCCTCACCCTGAGGTCCCGTTTGAGCCGCTCCACGTTGCGGACAGGCACCAGCTCATCAAGCCCCAAGCACCAACACCTGCGGGACTGGGATGGACTGAGAGCACTGGGAGGGTGACCAGAGAAACCTGGGATGGACAAAGAGTGGACTGGGATGAACTGGGATGAACTGGCAGGCGTGTGGGGGTCCATGGTGGCCACTCGGTGCCTTACTGGTCTATACTGGGATGGGTCGGATGGCCCCAGGGGAGGGGGTGAGGCCACACTGGTCCAGACTGGGAGGGGAGTCACCATGGTGCCGGAGGCGGAGTCGAGGATACGAGCGAGGCAGGGACACCTAGGGGACAGCCAGGGCAACCCAGGGACACCAGGGCCCTCCCAGGGACACCTAGGGGACAGCCAGGGAACCCCAGGGACACCCTGGGCACCCCCAGGGACACCTAGGGGACAGCAAGGGCACCCCCAGGGACACCTAGGGGACAGGCAGGGCACACCCAGGGACACCTAGGGGACAGCCAGGGCCCCCCCAGGGACACCTAGGGGACAGGCAGGGCACCCCCAGGGACACCGAGGGGACAGCCAGGGCACCCCCAGGGACACCTAGAGGACAGGCAGGACACCCCCAGGGCACCCCAGGGACACCCATTGCACCCCCAGGGACACCAAGGGGACAGCCAGAGCACCCCAAGGACAGCCAGGGCACCCCCAGGGACACCTAGGGGACAGCCAGGGCACCCCAGGGACACCAAGGGGACAGCCAGGGCAACCCCAGGGACACCTAGGGGACAGCCAGGGCACCCCAGGGACACCCAGGGCACCCCCTGGGACACCAAGGGGACAGGCAGGGCACCCCCAGGGACACCGAGGGGAAAGCCAGGGCACCCCCAGGGACACCTAGGGGAAGGCAGGACAGCCCCAGGGACACCTAGGGGACAGCCAGGGCACCCCCAGGGACATTTAGAGGACAGCCAGGGCACTCCAGGGACACCCAGGGCACTCCCAGGGACACCTAGGGGACAGGCAGGGCACCCCCAGGGACACCCAGGGCACCCCCAGGGACACCTAGGGGACAGGCAGGGCACCCCCAGGGACACCTAGGGGACAGCCAGGGCACCCCCAGGGACACTGACGGGACAGCCAGGGCACCCCCAGAGACCCCTAGGGGACAGCCAGGGCACTCCCAGGGACACTCGGGGCACCCACAGGGACACCTTGGGGACAGCCAGGGCACCCAAGGGACACCCAGGGCACCCCCAGGGACACCTAGGGGACAGGCAGGGCACCCCCAGGGACACCCAGGGCACCCCCAACGACACCTAGGGGACAGGCAGGGCACCCCAGGGACACCCAGGGACACCTAGGGGACTGCCCGGGCATCCCCAGGGACAGCCAGGTCACCCCCAGGTACACCTAGGGGACAGCCAGGGCACCCCAGGCACACCCAGGGCACCCCCAGGGACACCTAGGGGACAGCCACGGCACACTAGGGACAGCCCGGGCACCCCCAGGGACACCGAGGGGACAGCCAGGGCACCCTCAGAGACACCGAGGGCACAGCCAGGGCACCCTGGGGACAGCCAGGGCACCCCCAGGGACACCTAGGGGACAGGCAGGTCACCCCCAGGGACACCTAGGGGACAGCCAGGGCACCCTAGGGACAGCCAGGGCACACCCAGGGACACCTAGGGGACAGGCATGGCACCCCCAGGGACACCTAGGGGACAGCCAGGGCACCCCAGGGACAGCCAGGGCACCCCCTGGGACACCAAGGGGACAGACAGGGCACCCCCAGGGACACCGAGGGGAAAGCCAGGGCACCCCCAGGGACACCAAGGGGAAGGCAGGACACCCCCAGGGACACCTAGGGGACAGCCAGGGCACCCCCAGGGACATTTAGGGGACAGCTAGGGCACTCCAGGGACACCCAGGGCACCCCCAGGGACATTTAGGTGACAGCCAGGGTACTCCAGGGACACCCAGGGAACCTCCAGGGACACCTAGGGGACAGGCAGGGAACCGCCAGGGACACCTAGGGGACAGCCAGGGCACCCCCAGGGACACCCAGGGCACCCCCAGGGACACCTAGGGGACAGGATGGGCACCCCCAGTGCACACCAGGGACACCCAGCGCACCCCCAGGGACACCAAGGGGACAGCCAGAGAACCCCAAGGACAGCCAGGGCACCCACAGAGACACCTAGGGGACAGCCAGGGCACCCCAGGGACTCCTAGGGGACAGCCAGGGCACCCCCAGGGACACCTAGGGGACAGCCAGGGCACCCAAGGGACACCCAGGGCACCCCCAGGGACACCTAGGGGACAGCAAGGGCACCCACAGGGACACCCAGGGCACCCCCAGGGACACGTAGGGGACAGCCAGGGCACCCCAGGGACACCCTGGGCGCCCCCAGGGACACCTAGGGGACAGGCAGGGCACCCCCAGAGACCCCTAGGGGCCAGACAGGGCACCCTAGGGACAGCAATGGCACCCCCAGGGACACGTAGGGGACAGGCTGGGCACCGTCGGGACAGCCAGGGCACCCCCTGGGCCACCTAGGGAACAGCCAGGGGACCCCAGGGACACGTAGGGGACAGCCAGGGCACCCCCAGGGACACCAAGGGGAAGGCAGGACACCCCCAGGGACACCTAGGGGACAGCCAGGGCACCCCCAGGGACATTTAGGGGACAGCTAGGGCACTCCAGGGACACCCAGGGCACCCCCAGGGACATTTAGGTGACAGCCAGGGCACTCCAGGGACACCCAGGGAACCCCCAGGGACACCTAGGGGACAGGCAGGGAACCGCCAGGGACACCTAGGGGACAGCCAGGGCACCCCAGGGACACCCAGGGCACCCCCAGGGACACCTAGGGGACAGGCAGGGCACCCCCAGTGCACCCCAGGGACACCTTGGGGACAGCCAGGGCACCCCAGGGACAGCCAGGGCACCCCCAAGGACACCTTGGGGACCTCCAGGGCACCTCCAGGGACACCCAGGGCACCCCCAGGGCCACCTAGGGGACAGCCAGGGCACCCCAGGGACAGCGAGGGCACCCCCAGGGACACCCAGGGCACCCCCAGGGACACCTAGGGGACAGCCAGGGCACCCCAGGGACACCCAGGGCACCCCCAGGGACACCTAGGGGACAGCCAGGGCACCCCTAGGGACACCTAGGGGAGAGGCAGGGCACCCCCAGGGACACCTAGGGGACAGCCAGGGCACCCCCAAGGACACCTAGGAGACACGCAGGGAACCCCCAGGGACACCTAGGGGACAGCCAGGGTATCCCCAGGGACACCCAGGGCACCCCCAGGGACACCAAGGGGACAGCAAGGGCACCCAGAGGGACACCTAAGGGACACCCTGGGCACCCCCAGGGACACCAAGGGGACGCCCAGGGACACCTAGGGGATAGCCAGGGCACCCCAGGGACAGCGAGGGCACCCCCAGGGACACCTAGGGGACAGCTAGGGCAGCCCAGGGACACTCAGGGCACCCCCAGGGAAACCTAGGGGACAGCCAAGGAACCCCAGGGACAAGTACGGGACAGCCAGGGAACCCCACTGACACTCTGTGCACCCCCAGGGACACCCAGGGCCCCCCCAGGGACACCTAGGGGACAGCCAGGGAACCCCAGAAACACCCTAGCCACCCCCAGGGACACCTAGGGGACAGCCGGGGAACCCGAGGGACAGCCAGGGAACCCCCAGGGACACCTAGAGGACAGGAAGGGCACCCCCAGGGACACCTATGGGACAGCCAGGGCCCCCCCAGGGACACCAAGGGGACAGCCAGGGCACACCAGGGACAGCCAGGGCCCCCCCAGGGACACCTAGATGATAGCCAGCGCCCCACCAGGGACACCCAGGGCAACCCCAGGGACATCTAGGGCACAGGCAGGGCACCCCCAGGGACACCGAGGGGAAAGCCAGGGCACCCCCAGGGACGCCTAGGGGAAGGCAGGACATACTCAGTGACACCTAGGGGACAGGCAGGGCACCCCCAGGGACATTTAGGGGACAGCCAGGGCACTCCAGGGACACCCAGGGCACCCCCAGGGACACCTAGGGGACAGGCAGGGAACCCCCAGGGACACCTAGGGGACAGGCAGGGCACCCCCAGGGACACCCAGGGCACCCCGAACGACACCTAGGGGACAGGAAGGGCACACCCAGGGACACCTAGGGGACAGACAGGGCACTCTAAAGATAGCCAGGTCACCCCCAGGGACACCTAGGGGACAGGCAGGGCACCCCCAGGGACACCCAGGGCACCCCAAGGGACACCTAGGTGACAGCCAGGGCACCCCCAGGGACCCCTAGGGCACAGCCAGGGCACGCCAGGGACAGCCAGGGCACCTCCAGGGACACCAAGGGGACATCCAGAGCACCCCAGGGACAGCGAGGGCACCCCCAGGGACACCGAAGGAACACCCTGGGCACCCCCAGTGACACCAAGGGGACCCCCAGGGACACCTAGGGGACAGGCAGGGCATTCCCAGGGACACTGACGGGACAGCCAGGGCACGCCCAGAGACCCCTAGGGGACAGCCAGGGCACTCCCAGGGACACTCTGGGCACCCACAGGGACACCTAGGGGACCTCCAGGGCACCCCCAGGGACACCCAGGGCACCCCCAGGGCCACCTAGGGGACAGCCAGGGCACCCCAGGGACAGCCAGGGCCCCCCCAGGGACACCTAGGTGACAGCCAGGGCACCCCAGGCACACCCAGGGCTCCCCCAGGGACACCTAGGGGACAGCCAGGGCACCCCAGGCACACCCAGGGCTCCCCCAGGGACACCTAGGGGACAGCCAGGCCACCCCCAGGGACACCGAGGTCACCCCCAGGGACACCTAGGGCACCCCCAGAGACACCGAAGGCACAGCCAGGGCATCCTAGGGACAGCCAGGGCACCGCCAGGGACACCTAGGGCACAGCCAGGGCACCCCCAGGGACACCTAGAAGACAGCCAGGGCAACCCCAGGGACACCTAGGGGACAGCCAGGGCACCCCCAGGGACACCTAGGGGACAGCCAGGGCACTCCAGAGACAGCCAGGGCACCCCCAGGGACACCTAGGGGACAGCCAGGGCACCCGAAGGACAGCCAGAGCACCCCCAGGGACACCAAGGGCACAGCCAGGGCACCCAAGGGACAGCCAGGGCAACGCCAGGGACACCTAGGGGACAGCCAGGGCATCCCCAGGGACACCCAGGGCACCCCCAGGGACACCTAGAGGACAGCCAGGGCACCCCCAGAGACACCTAGGGGACAGCCAGGGCCCCCCCAGGGACAACTAGGGGACAGCCAGGGCACTCCAGGGACGCCAAGGGCACCCCCAGGGACACCTAGGGGACAGCCAGGGCACCCTAAAGACAGCCAGGGCACCCCCAGGAACACCTAGGGGACAGGCAGGGCACCCCCAGGGACACCTAGGGGACACCCAGGGCACCCCCAGGGACACCTAGGGGACAGGCCGAGCACCCCCAGGGACACCTAGGGGACAGGCAGGGCACCCCCAGGGACACCTAGGGACAGCCAGGGCACCCCCAGAGACCCCTAGGGGACAGGCCGAGCACCCCCAGGGACACCTAGGGGACAGCCAGGGCACTCCCAAGGACACTCTGGGCACCCACAGGGACACCTTGAAGACAGACAGGGCACCTCAGGGACATCCAGGGCACCCCCAGGGACACCTAGGGGACAGCCAGGGCACCATAGGGACTGCCAGGGCACCCCCAGGGACACCCAGGGCACCCCCAGGGACACGAAGGGGACTACCAGGGCACCCCCAGGGACACCTAGGGGACAGCCAGGGAACCCCAGGGACAGGCAGGGCACCCCCAGGGACACCTAGAGGACAGCCAGGGCACCCCCAGTGACGCCTAGGGGACAGCGAGGGCACCCCCAGGGACACCTAGGGGACACCCAGGGCACCCCGAGGGACACCAGGGCACCCCCAGGGACACCTAGGGGACAGCCAGGGCACCCGAGGGACAGCCAGAGCACCCGCAGGGACACCAAGGGCACAGCCAGTGCACCCTAGGGACACCCAGCGCACCCCCAGGGACACCTAGGGGACAGCCAGGGCATCCCCAGGGACACCCAGGGCACCCCCAGGGACACGTAGAGGACAGCCAGGGCATCCCCAGGGACACCTAGGGGACAGGCAGGGACCCCCCAGGGACACCTAGGGGACAGCCAGGGCCCCCCCAGAGACAACTAGGGGACAGCCAGGGCACTCCAGGGACAGCCAGGACACCCCCAGGGACACCGAGGGCACAGCCAGGGCACCCCCAGGGACACCGAGAGGACAGGCAGGGCACCCCAGGGCAGCCCAGGGACACCCAGGGTACCCCAGGGACACGTAGGGGACCTCCCGGGCACCCCAGGGACACCCAGGGCCCACCCATGGACACCTAGGGGACAGCCAGGGCCCCCCCAGGGACACCTAGGGGACAGCCAGGTCTACCCAGGGACACCCAGGGCACCCCCAGGGACACCGAAAGGACAGCCAGGGCACCCTAGGGACAGCCATGGCACCCTAGGGACAGCCAGGGCACCCCCAGAGACACCGAGGGCACAGCCAGGGCACCCTAGGGACAGCCAGGGCACACCTAGGGACACCTAAGGGACAGGCAGGGCATCCCCAGGGACACTGACGGGACAGCCAGGGCACCCCCAGAGACCCCTAGGGGACAGCCAGGGACCTCCTAGGGACACTCTGGGCACCCCAAGGGACACCTTGGGGTCAGCCAGGGCACCCCAGGGACACCCAGGGCACCCCCAGGGACACGGAGAGGACAGCCAGGGCACCCCCAGGGACACCTAGGGCAAGGCAGGACACCCCCAGGGACACCTAGGGGACAGGCAGGGCACCTCCAGGGACAGCCAGGGTACCCCCAGGGACACCTAGGGACAGTCAGGGCACCCCAGGGACACCTAGGGGACAGCCAGGGCACCCTAGGGACAGCCAGGGCACCCCGAGGGACACCTAAGTGACAGCCAGGGCACCCCAGGGACATCGAGGGACAGCCAGGAACCCCCTGGGACAGCCAGCTCACTCCCACGGCCGCCTCCACCTCCAGGAGCTATCAAAACCCTCCTCAGGTTCTTTGATGCCTCAAATGGGCCGCCCAAACCTCCCGAATACCCCCCAAAGCACCCAAAGCAGCCCCCAGGACGCCCCCCGGACCCCCCACAACCCAAAAACCCCCTCCACGACAACTCAGGACCCCCAGGATCCCCCCAAATCCGCGCCCCCCTCACCCTGAGGTCCCGTTTGAGCCGCTCCACAGTTGCGGACAGGCACCAGCTCATCAAGCCCCAAGCACCAACACCTGCGGGACTGGGATGGACTGAGAGCACTGGGAGGGTGACCAGAGAAACCTGGGATGGACAAAGAGTGGACTGGGATGAACTGGGATGAACGGGCAGGCGTGTGGGGGTCCATGGTGGCCACTCGATGCCTTACTGGTCTATACTGGGATGGGTCGGATGGCCCCAGGGGAGGGGGTGAGGCCACAATGGTCCAGACTGGGAGGGGAGTCACCATGGCGCCGGAGGCGGAGTCGAGGATACGAGCCAGGCAAGGACACCTAGGGGACAGCCAGGGCAACCCAGGGACACCAGGGCCCCCCCAGAGACACCTAGGGGACAGCCAGGGAACCCCAGGGACACCCTGTGCACCCCCAGGGACACCTAGGGGACAGCCAGGGCCCATCCCGGGACACCTAGGGGACAGCCAGGGAACCCCAGGGACACCCTGTGCACGCCCAGGGACACCCAGGGCACACCCAGGGACACCTAGGGGACAGCCAGGGCACCCTAGGGACAGACAGGGCACCCCCAGGGACACCGAGGGCACAGCCAGGGCACCCCCAGGGACACAGAGAGGACAGGCAGGGCACCCCCAGGGACACCTTGGGGACAGCCAGGGCACCCCAGGGACAGCCAGGGCACCCCCAAGGACACCTAGGGGACAGCCAGGGCACCCCAGGGACAGCGAGGGCACCCCCAGGGACACCCAGGGCACCCCCAGGGACACCTAGGGGACAGCCAGGGCACCCCCAGGGACACCCAGGGCACCCCCAGGGACACCTAGGGGACAGCCAGGGCACCCCCAGGGACACCTAGGGGAGAGGCAGGGCACCCCCAGGGACACCTAGGGGACAGCCAGGGCACCCCCAAGGACACCTAGGGGACACGCAGGGAACCCCCAGGGACACCTAGGGGACAGCCAGGGTATCCCCAGGGACACCCAGGGCACCCCCAGGGACACCAAGGGGACTGCAAGGGCACCCAGAGTGACACCTAAGGGACACCCTGGGCACCCCCAGGGACACCAAGGGGACGCCCAGGGACACCTAG
Source organism: Chamaea fasciata (assembly GCF_029207755.1). NCBI lineage: Eukaryota > Metazoa > Chordata > Aves > Passeriformes > Sylviidae > Chamaea > Chamaea fasciata. The sequence goes on from NW_027094182.1 coordinate 148,234, forward strand.
GGGATAGCCAGGGCACCCCAGGGACAGCGAGGGCACCCCCAGGGACACCTAGGGGACAGGCAGGGCACCCCCAGGGACACCGAGGGGAAAGCCAGGGCACCCCCAGGGACGCCTAGGGGAAGGCAGGACACCCTCAGTGACACCTAGGGGACAGCCAGGGCACCCCCAGGGACATTTAGGGGACAGCCAGGGCACTCCAGGGACACCCAGGGCACCCCCAGAGACACCTAGGGGACAGCCAGGGCACCCCCACGGACACCCAGGGCACCCCGAACGACACCTAGGGGACAGGAAGGGCACCCCCAGGGACACTGACGGGACAGCCAGGGCACCCCCAGAGACCCCTAGGGGACAGCCAGGGCACCCCAGGGACACCCAGGGCACCCCCAGGGACACCAAGGGGACAGGCAGGGCACCCCCACGGACACCCAGGGCACCCCGAACGACACCTAGGGGACAGGAAGGGCACACCCAGGGACACCTAGGGGACAGCCAGGGCACTCTAAAGATAGCCAGGTCACCCCCAGGGACACCTAGGGGACAGGCAGGGCACCCCCAGGGACACCCAGGGCACCCCAAGGGACACCTAGGTGACAGCAAGGGCACCCCCAGGGACCCCTAGGGCACAGCCAGGGCACGCCAGGGACAGCCAGGGCACCTCCAGGGACACTAAGGGGACATCCAGAGCACCCCAGGGACAGCCAGGGCACCCCCAGGAACACCGAAGGAACACCCTGGGCACGCCCAGTGACACCAAGGGGCCCCCAGGGACACCTAGGGGACAGGCAGGGCATTCCCAGGGACACTGACGGGACAGCCAGGGCACGCCCAGAGACCCCTAGGGGACAGCCAGGGCACTCCCAGGGACACTCTGGGCACCCACAGGGACACCTAGGGGACCTCCAGGGCACCCCCAGGGACACCCAGGGCACCCCCAGGGCCACCTAGGGGACAGCCAGGGCACCCCAGGGACAGCCAGGGCCCCCCCAGGGACACCAAGGGGACAGCCAGGGCACCCCAGGCACACCCAGGGCTCCCCCAGGGACACCTAGGGGACAGCCAGGGCACCCCAGGCACACCCAGGGCTCCCCCAGGGACACCTAGGGGACAGCCAGGCCACCCCCAGGGACACCGAGGTCACCCCCAGGGACACCTAGAGCACCCCCAGAGACACCGAAGGCACAGCCAGGGCAGCCTAGGGACCGCCAGGGCACCGCCAGGGACACCTAGGGGACAGCCAGGGCAGCCCCAGGGACACCTAGGGGACAGCCAGGGCACTCCAGAGACAGCCAGGGCACCCCCAGGGACACCTAGGGGACAGCCAGGGCACCCGAAGGACAGCCAGAGCACCCCCAGGGACACCAAGGGCACAGCCAGGGCACCCCAGGGACACCCAGGGCAACGGCAGGGACACCTAGGGGACAGCCAGGGCATCCCCAGGGACACCCAGGGCACCCCCAGGGACACCTAGAGGACAGCCAGGGCACCCCCAGGGACACCTAGGGGACAGGCAGGGCACCCCCAGAGACACCTAGGGGACAGCCAGGGCCCCCCCAGGGACAACTAGGGGACAGCCAGGGCACTCCAGGGACACCAAGGGCACCCCCAGGGACACCTAGGTTTCAGCCAGGGCACCCTAAAGACACCCAGGGCACCCCCAGGGACACCTAGGGGACAGGCAGGGCACCCCCAGGGAAACCTAGGGGACAGCCAGGGCACCCCCAGGGACATTTAGGGGACAGCCAGGGCACTCCAGGGACACCCAGGGCACCCCCAGGGACACCTAGGGGACAGGCCGAGCACCCCCAGGGAAACCTAGGGGACAGGCAGGGCACCCCCAGGGACACTGACGGGACAGCCAGGGCACCCCCAGAGACCCCTAGGGGACAGCCAGGGCACTCCCAGGGACACTCTGGGCACCCACAGGGCCACCTAGGGGACAGCCAGGGCACCTCAGGGACATCCAGGGCACCCCCAGGGACACCTAGGGGACAGCCAGGGCACCCTAGGGACCGCCAGGGCACCCCCAGGGACACCCAGGGCACCCCCAGGGACACGAAGGGGACAGCCAGGGCACCCCCAGGGACACCTAGGGGACAGCCAGGGCACCCCAGGGACACGCAGGGCACCCCCAGGGACACCTAGAGGACAGCCAGGGCACCCCCAGTGACGCCTAGGGGACAGCGAGGGCACCCCCAGGGACACCTAGGGGACACCCAGGGCACCCCGAAGGACACCAGGGCACCCCCAGGGACACCTAGGGGACAGCCAGGGCACCCGAGGGACAGCCAGAGCACCCGCAGGGACACCAAGGGCACAGCCAGGGCACCCTAGGGACACCCAGCGCACCCCCAGGGACACCTAGGGGACAGCCAGGGCATCCCCAGGGACACCCAGGGCACCCCCAGGGACACCTAGAGGACAGCCAGGGCATCCCCAGGGACACCTAGGGGACAGGCAGAGCACCCCCAGGGACACCTAGGGGAAAGCCAGGGCACCCCGAGGGACGCCTAGGGGAAGGCAGGACACCTTCAGTGACACCTAGGGGACAGCCAGGGCACCCCCAGGGACATTTAGGGGACAGCCAGGGCACTCCAGGGACACCCAGGGCACCCCCAGGGACACCTAGGGGACAGCCAGGGAACCCCCAGGGACACCTAGGGGACAGGCAGGGCACCCCCAGGGACACTGACGGGACAGCCAGGGCACCCCCAGAGACCCCTAGGGGACAGCCAGGGCACCTCAGGGACACCCAGGGCACCCCCAGGGACACCAAGGGGACAGGCAGGGCACCCCCAGGGACACCCAGGGCACCCCGAACGACACCTAGGGGACAGGAAGGGCACACCCAGGGACACCTAGGGGACAGCCAGGGCACTCTAAAGATAGCCAGGTCACCCCCAGGGACACCTAGGGGACAGGCAGGGCACCCCCAGGGACACCCAGGGCACCCCAAGGGACACCTAGGTGACAGCCAGGGCACCCCCAGGGACCCCTAGGGCACAGCCAGGGCACGCCAGGGACAGCCAGGGCACCTCCAGGGACACTAAGGGGACATCCAGAGCACCCCAGGGACAGCCAGGGCACCCCCAGGAACACCGAAGGAACACCCTGGGCACCCCCAGTGACACCAAGGGGACCCCCAGGGACACCTAGGGGACAGGCAGGGCATTCCCAGGGACACTGACGGGACAGCCAGGGCACGCCCAGAGACCCCTAGGGGACAGCCAGGGCACTCCCAGGGACACTCTGGGCACCCACAGGGACACCTAGGGGACCTCCAGGGCACCCCCAGGGACACCCAGGGCACCCCCAGGGCCACCTAGGGGACAGCCAGGGCACCCCAGGGACAGCCAGGGCCCCCCCAGGGACACCAAGGGGACAGCCAGGGCACCCCAGGCACACCCAGGGCTCCCCCAGGGACACCTAGGGGACAGCCAGGGCACCCCAGGCACACCCAGGGCTCCCCCAGGGACACCTAGGGGACAGCCAGGCCACCCCCAGGGACACCGAGGTCACCCCCAGGGACACCTAGGGCACCCCCAGAGACACCGAAGGCACAGCCAGGGCAGCCTAGGGACCGCCAGGGCACCGCCAGGGACACCTAGGGGACAGCCAGGGCAGCCCCAGGGACACCTAGGGGACAGCCAGGGCACTCCAGAGACAGCCAGGGCACCCCCAGGGACACCTAGGGGACAGCCAGGGCACCCGAAGGACAGCCAGAGCACCCCCAGGGACACCAAGGGCACAGCCAGGGCACCCCAGGGACGCCCAGGGCAACGCCAGGGACACCTAGGGGACAGCCAGGGCATCCCCAGGGACACCCAGGGCACCCCCAGGGACACCTAGAGGACAGCCAGGGCACCCCCAGGGACACCTAGGGGACAGGCAGGGCACCCCCAGAGACACCTAGGGGACAGCCAGGGCCCCCCCAGGGACAACTAGGGGACAGCCAGGGCACTCCAGGGACACCAAGGGCACCCCCAGGGACACCTAGGGGACAGCCAGGGCACCCTAAAGACACCCAGGGCACCCCCAGGGACACCTAGGGGACAGGCAGGGCACCCCCAGGGACACCTAGGGGACAGCCAGGGCACCCCCAGGGACATTTAGGGGACAGCCAGGGCACTCCAGGGACACCCAGGGCACCCCCAGGGACACCTAGGGGACAGGCCGAGCACCCCCAGGGAAACCTAGGGGACAGGCAGGGCACCCCCAGGGACACTGACGGGACAGCCAGGGCACCCCCAGAGACCCCTAGGGGACAGCCAGGGCACTCCCAGGGACACTCTGGGCACCCACAGGGACACCTAGGGGACAGCCAGGGCACCTCAGGGACATCCAGGGCACCCCCAGGGACACCTAGGGGACAGCCAGGGCACCCTAGGGACCGCCAGGGCACCCCCAGGGACACCCAGGGCACCCCCAGGGACACGAAGGGGACAGCCAGGGCACCCCCAGGGACACCTAGGGGACAGCCAGGGCACCCCAGGGACACGCAGGGCACCCCCAGGGACACCTAGAGGACAGCCAGGGCACCCCCAGTGACGCCTAGGGGACAGCGAGGGCACCCCCAGGGACACCTAGGGGACACCCAGGGCACCCCGAGGGACAGCGAGGGCACGCCCAGGGACACCTAGGGGACACCCAGGGCACCCGAGGGACAGCCAGAGCACCCGCAGGGACACCTAGGGGAAAGCCAGGGCACCCCCAGGGACGCCTAGGGGAAGGCAGGACACCTTCAGTGACACCTAGGGGACAGCCAGGGCACCCCCAGGGACATTTAGGGGACAGCCAGGGCACTCCAGGGACACCCAGGGCACCCCCAGGGACACCTAGGGGACAGCCAGGGAACCCCCAGGGACACCTAGGGGACAGGCAGGGCACCCCAGGGACACCCAGGGCACCCCCAGGGACACCAAGGGGACAGGCAGGGCACCCCCAGGGACACCCAGGGCACCCCGAACGACACCTAGGGGACAGGAAGGGCACACCCAGGGACACCTAGGGGACAGCCAGGGCACTCTAAAGATAGCCAGGTCACCCCCAGGGACACCTAGGGGACAGGCAGGGCACCCCCAGGGACACCCAGGGCACCCCAAGGGACACCTAGGTGACAGCCAGGGCACCCCCAGGGACCCCTAGGGCACAGCCAGGGCACGCCAGGGACAGCCAGGGCACCTCCAGGGACACTAAGGGGACATCCAGAGCACCCCAGGGACAGCCAGGGCACCCCCAGGAACACCGAAGGAACACCCTGGGCACCCCCAGTGACACCAAGGGGACCCCCAGGGACACCTAGGGGACAGGCAGGGCATTCCCAGGGACACTGACGGGACAGCCAGGGCACGCCCAGAGACCCCTAGGGGACAGCCAGGGCACTCCCAGGGACACTCTGGGCACCCACAGGGACACCTAGGGGACGTCCAGGGCACCCCCAGGGACACCCAGGGCACCCCCAGGGCCACCTAGGGGACAGCCAGGGCACCCCAGGGACAGCCAGGGCCCCCCCAGGGACACCAAGGGGACAGCCAGGGCACCCCAGGCACACCCAGGGCTCCCCCAGGGACACCTAGGGGACAGCCAGGGCACCCCAGGCACACCCAGGGCTCCCCCAGGGACACCTAGGGGACAGCCAGGCCACCCCCAGGGACACCGAGGTCACCCCCAGGGACACCTAGGGCACCCCCAGAGACACCGAAGGCACAGCCAGGGCACCCTAGGGACAGCCAGGGCACCGCCAGGGACACCTAGGGGACAGCCAGGGCACCCCCAGGGACACCTAGGGGACAGCCAGGGCACTCCAGAGACAGCCAGGGCACCCCCAGGGACACCTAGGGGACAGCCAGGGAACCCGAAGGACAGCCAGAGCACCCCCAGGGACACCAAGGGCACAGCCAGGGCACCCTAGGGACAGCCAGGGCAACGCCAGGGACACCTAGGGGACAGCCAGGGCATCCCCAGGGACACCCAGGGCACCCCCAGGGACACCTAGAGGACAGCCAGGGCACCCCCAGGGACACCTAGGGGACAGGCAGGGCACCCCCAGAAACACCTAGGGGACAGCCAGGGCACTCCAGGGACACCAAGGGCACCCCCAGGGACACCTAGGGGACAGCCAGGGCACCCTAAAGACAGCCAGGGCACCCCCAGGGACACCTAGGGGACAGGCAGGGCACCCCCAGGGACACCTAGGGGACAGCCAGGGCACCCCCAGGGACATTTAGGGGACAGCCAGGGCACTCCAGGGACACCCAGGGCACCCCCAGGGACACCTAGGGGACAGGCCGAGCACCCCCAGGGACACCTAGGGGACAGGCAGGGCACCCCCAGGGACACTGACGGGACAGCCAGGGCACCCCCAGAGACCGCTAGGGGACAGCCAGGGCACTCCCAGGGACACTCTGGGCACCCACAGGGACACCTTGAAGACAGCCAGGGCACCTCAGGGACATCCAGGGCACCCCCAGGGACACCTAGGGGACAGCCAGGGCACCCTAGGGACCGCCAGGGCACCCCCAGGGACACCCAGGGCATCCCCAGGGACACGAAGGGGACAGCCAGGGCACCCCCAGGGACACCTAGGGGACAGCCAGGGCACCCCAGGGACACGCAGGGCACCACCAGGGACACCTAGAGGACAGCCAGGGCACCCCCAGTGACGCCTAGGGGACAGCGAGGGCACCCCCAGGGACACCTAGGGGACACCCAGGGCACCCCGAGGGACACCAGGGCACCCCCAGGGACACCTAGGGGACAGCCAGGGCACCCGAGGGACAGCCAGAGCACCCGCAGGGACACCAAGGGCACAGCCAGGGCACCCTAGGGACACCCAGCGCACCCCCAGGGACACCTAGAGGACAGCCAGGGCATCCCCAGGGACACCTAGGGGACAGGCAGGGCACCCCCAGGGACACCTAGGGGACAGCCAGGGCCCCCCCAGGGACAACTAGGGGACAGCCAGGGCACTCCAGGGACAGCCAGGACACCCCCAGGGACACCGAGGGCACAGCCAGGGCACCCCCAGGGACACCGAGAGGACAGGCAGGGCACCCCCAGGGACAGCCAGGGCAGCCCAGGGACACCTAGGGGACAGGCAGGGCACCCCAGGGCAGCCCAGGGACACCCAGGGTACCCCAGGGACACGTAGGGGACCACCCGGGCACCCCAGGGACACCCAGGGCCCCCCCAGGGACACCTAGGGGACAGCCAGGGCCCCCCCAGGGACACCTAGGGGACAGCCAGGTCTACCCAGGGACACCCAGGGCACCCCCAGGGACACCGAAAGGACAGCCAGGGCACCCTAGGGACAGCCATGGCACCCTAGGGACAGCCAGGGCACCCCCAGAGACACCGAGGGCACAGCCAGGGCACCCTAGGGACAGCCAGGGCACACTTAGGGACACCTAAGGGACAGGCAGGGCACCCCCAGGGACACTGACGGGACAGCCAGGGCACCCCCAGAGACCCCTAGGGGACAGCCAGGGACCTCCTAGGGACACTCTGGGCACCCCAAGGGACACCTGGGGGTCAGCCAGGGCACCCCAGGGACACCCAGGGCACCCCCAGGGACACGGAGAGGACGGCCAGGGCACCCCCAGGGACACCTAGGGCAAGGCAGGACACCCCCAGGGACACCTAGGGGACAGGCAGGGCACCTCCAGGGACAGCCAGGGTACCCCCAGGGACACCTAGGGACAGTCAGGGCACCCCAGGGACACCTAGGGGACAGCCAGGGCATCCTAGGGACAGCCAGGGCACCCCGAGGGACACCTAAGTGACAGCCAGGGCACCCCAGGGACATCGAGGGACAGCCAGGAACCCCCTGGGACAGCCAGCTCACCCCCACGGCCGCCTCCACCTCCAGGAGCTATCAAAACCCTCCTCAGGTTCTTTGATGCCTCAAATGGGCCGCCCAAACCTCCCGAATACCCCCCAAAGCACCCAAAGCAGCCCCCAGGACGCCCCCCAGACCCCCCACAACCCAAAAACCCCCTCCACGACAACTCAGGACCCCCAGGATCCCCCCAAATCCACGCCCCCCTCACCCTGAGGTCCCGTTTGAGCCGCTCCACAGTTGCGGACAGGCACCAGCTCATCAAGCCCCAAGCACCAACACCTGCGGGACTGGGATGGACTGAGAGCACTGGGAGGGTGACCAGAGAAACCTGGGATGGACAAAGAGTGGACTGGGATGAACTGGGATGAACGGGCAGGCGTGTGGGGGTCCATGGTGGCCACTCGATGCCTTACTGGTCTATACTGGGATGGGTCGGATGGCCCCAGGGGAGGGGGTGAGGCCACAATGGTCCAGACTGGGAGGGGAGTCACCATGGCGCCGGAGGCGGAGTCGAGGATACGAGCCAGGCAAGGACACCTAGGGGACAGCCAGGGCAACCCAGGGACACCAGGGCCCCCCCAGAGACACCTAGGGGACAGCCAGGGAACCCCAGGGACACCCTGTGCACCCCCAGGGACACCTAGGGGACAGCCAGGGCCCATCCCGGGACACCTAGGGGACAGCCAGGGAACCCCAGGGACACCCTGTGCACGCCCAGGGACACCCAGGGCACACCCAGGGACACCTAGGGGACAGCCAGGGCACCCTAGGGACAGACAGGGCACCCCCAGGGACACCGAGGGCACAGCCAGGGCACCCCCAGGGACACAGAGAGGACAGGCAGGACACCCCCAGGGACACCTTGGGGACAGCCAGGGCACCCCAGGGACAGCCAGGGCACCCCCAAGGACACCTAGGGGACCTCCAGGGCACCCCCAGGGACACCCAGGGCACCCCCAGGGCCACCTAGGGGACAGCCAGGGCACCCCAGGGACAGCGAGGGCACCCCCGGGGACACCCAGGGCACCCCCAGGGACACCTAGGGGACAGCCAGGGCACCCCCAAGAACACCTAGGGGACACGCAGGGAACCCCCAGGGACACCTAGGGGACAGCCAGGGTATCCCCAGGGACACCCAGGGCACCCCCAGGGACACCAAGGGGACAGCAAGGGCACCCAGAGGGACACCTAAGGGACACCCTGGGCACCCCCAGGGACACCAAGGGGACGCCCAGGGACACCTAGGGGATAGCCAGGGCACCCCAGGGACAGCGAGGGCACCCCCAGGGACACCTAGGGGACAGCTAGGGCAGCCCAGGGACACTCAGGGCACCCCCAGGGAAACCTAGGGGACAGCCAGGGAACCCCAGGGACAAGTACGGGACAGCCAGGGAACCCCACTGACACCCTGTGCACCCCCAGGGACACCCAGGGCCCCCCCAGGGACACCTAGGGGACAGCCAGGGAACCCCAGAAACACCCTAGCCACCCCCAGGGACACCTAGGGGACAGCCGGGGAACCCGAGGGACAGCCAGGGAACCCCAAGGGACTCCTAGAGGACAGGAAGGGCACCCCCAGGGACACCTAGGGGACAGCCAGGGCCCCCCCAGGGACACCAAGGGGACAGCCAGGGCACACCAGGGACAGCCAGGGCCCCCCCAGGGACACCTAGATGATAGCCAGCGCCCCCCCAGGGACACCCAGGGCACCCCCAGGGACATCTAGGGGACAGGCAGGGCACCCCCAGGGACACCGAGGGGAAAGCCAGGGCACCCCCAGGGACGCCTAGGGGAAGGCAGGACACCCTCAGTGACACCTAGGGGACAGCCAGGGCACCCCCAGGGACATTTAGGGGACAGCCAGGGCACTGCAGGGACACCCAGGGCACTCCCAGGGACACCTAGGGGACAGGCAGGGAACCCCCAGGGACACCTAGGGGACAGGCAGGGCACCCCCAGGGACACCCAGGGCACCCCAAGGGACACCTAGGTGACAGCCAGGGCACCCCCAGGGACCCCTAGGGCACAGCCAGGGCACGCCAGGGACAGCCAGGGCACCTCCAGGGACACCAAGGGGACATCCAGAGCACCCCAGGGACAGCCAGGGCACCCACAGTGACACCTAGAGGACAGCCAGGGCACCCCCAGTGACGCCTAGGGGACAGCGAGGGCACCCCCAGGGACACCAAGGGGACCCCCAGGGACACCTAGGGGACAGGCAGGGCATTCCCAGGGACACTGACGGGACAGCCAAGGCACCCTCAGAGACCCCTAGGGGACAGCCAGGGCACTCCCAGGGACAATCTGGGCACCCACAGGGACACCTAGGGGACAGACAGGGCCCCCCCAGGGACACCCAGGGCTCCCCCAGGGACACCTAGGGGACAGCCAGGGCACCCCCAGGGACACCGAGGTCACCCCCAGGGTCACCTTGGGCACCCCCAGAGACACCGAAGGCACAGTCAGGGCACCCTAGGGACAGCCAGGGCACCCCCAGGGACACCTAGGAGACAGCCAGGGCACCCCCAGGGACACCTAGAAGACAGCCAGCGCAACCTCAGGGACACCTAGGGGACAGCCAGGGCACCCCCAGGGACACCTAGGGGACAGCCAGGGCACTCCAGAGACAGCCAGGGCACCCCCAGGGACACCTAGGGGACAGCCAGGGCACCCGAGGGACAGCCAGAGCACCCCCAGGGACACCTAGGGGACAGGCCGAGCACCCCCAGGGACACCTAGGGGACAGGCAGGGCAGCCCCAGGGACACTGACGGGACAGCCAGGGCACCCCCAGAGACCCCTAGGGGACAGCCAGGGCACTCCCAGGGACACTCTGGGCACCCACAGGGACACCTTGAAGACAGCCAGGGCACCTCAGGGACATCCAGGGCACCCCTAGGGACACCTAGGGGACAGCCAGGGCACCTACAGGGACACCTAGGGAACAGCCAGGGGACCACAGGGACACGCAGAGCACCCCCAGGGACACCTAGGGGACAGCCAGGGCATCCCGGGGGACAGGGAGGGCACCCACAGGGACACCTCGGAGACAGCCAGGGCACGCTAGGGACACCTAGAGGACAGCCAGGGCACTACAGGGACACCTAGGGCACAGCCAGGGCACCCTAGGGACAGCCAGGGCACCCTCAGGGACACCAAGGGCACAGCCAGGCCAACCCAAGGACAGCCAGGGCACCCCCAGGGACACCTAGGGGACAGCCAGGGCACCCCAGGGACGCCAAAGGGAAAGCCAGGGCACCCCCAGGGACACCTAGGGGACAGCCAGGGTACCCCAGGGACACCCAGGGCACCCCCAGGGACACCTACGGGACAGCAAGGGCACCCCCAGGGACACCCTGGGCACCCCCAGGGACACCTAGGGGACCTTCAGGGAACCCCAGGGACACGTACGGGTCAGCCAGGGAACCCCAGGGACACCCAGGGCACCCCCAGGGACACCTAGGGGACAGGCAGGGCACCCCCAGGGACACCTAGGGGACAGCCAGGGCACCCCAAGGACACTCAGGGCACCCCCAGGGAAACTTAGGGGACAGCCAGGGCACCCCCAGGGACACCTAGGGAACAGCCAGGGCACCCCAGGCACACCCAGGGTACCCCCAGGGACACCTAGGAGACAGCCAGGGCACCCCAGGGACACCTAGATGACAGGGAAGGCAACCCCAGGGACACCTTGGGGACAGCCAGGGCACCCCCTGGGCACCCCAAGGACACTCAGGGCACCCCCAGGGACACCGAGGGGACAGCCAGGGCACTCCAGGGACAGCCAGGGCACCCCCAGGGCACCCTAGGGACAGCCAGGGCACCCCCAGGGACACCTAGGGGACAGCCAGGGCACCCCAAGGACACTCAGGGCACCCCCAGGGACACTTAGGGGACAGCCAGGGCACCCCCAGGGACACCTAGGGGACAGCCAGGGCACCCCAGGCACACTCAGGGCACCCCCAGGGACACCTAGGAGACAGCCAGGGCACCCTAGGGACAGCCAGGGCACCCCCAGGGACACCGAGGGAACAGCCATGCCACCCTAGGGACAGCCAGGGCACCCCCAAGGACACCTAGGGGACACGCAGGGAACCCCCAGGGACACCTACGGAACAGCCAGGGCATCCCCAGGGACACCCAGGGCACCCCCAGGGACACCAAGGGCACCCCAAGGGCCGCCTAGGGGACAGCCAGGGCACCCCGAGGGACACCTAGGGGACAGCCAGGGCACCCCCAGGGACACCTAGAGGACAGGCAGGGCACCCCCAGGGCACCCCAGGGACACCCAGGGCACCCCCAGGGACACGTAGAGGACAGCCATGGCACCCCAGGGACAGCCAGGGCACCCCCAGGGACAGCTAGGGGACAGCCAGGGCACCCCCAGGGACACCAAGGGGACAGCCCGAGCACCCCAAGGACAGCCAGGGCACCCCCAGGGACACCTAGGGGACAGCCAGGGCACCCCAGGGACACCAAGGGGACAGCCAGGTCACCCCCAGGGACACCTAGGGGACAGCCAGGGTACCCCAGGGACACCCAGGGCACCCCTAGGGACACCTACGGGACAGAAAGGGCACCCCCAGGGACACCCTGGGCACCCCCAGGGACACCTAGGGGACCTTCAGGGAACCCCAGGGACACGTACGGGACAGCAAGAGAACCCCAGGGACACCCAGGGCACCCCCAGGGACACCTAGGGGACAGGCAGGGCACCCCCAGGGACACCGAGGGGACAGCCAGGGCACCCCAAGGACAACTAGAGGATAGGCAGGGCGCCCCCAGGGCACCCCAGGGACACCCAGGGCACCCCCAGGGACACGTAGAGGACAGCCATGGCACCCCAGGGACAGCCAGGGCACCCCCAGGGACAGCTAGGGGACAGCCAGAGCCCCCCAAGGACAGTCAGGGCACCCCCAGACACACCAAGGGGACAGCCAGAGCACCCCAAGGACAGCCAGGGCACCCCCAGGGACACCTAGGGGACAGCCAGAGCACCCCCAGGGACACCTAGGGGACAGCCAAGGCACCCCCAGGGACACACTGGGCCCCCCAGGGACACGTAGGGGACAGCCAAGGCACCCCAGAGACACCCTGGGCACCCCCAGGGACACCTAGGGGACAGCCAGGGCACCCTAGGGACAGCCAGGGCACCCCCAAGACACGAAGGGGACAGCCAGGGCACCCCCAGGGACACCAAGGGGACAGCCAGGGCACCCCAGGGACACCCAGGGCACCCCCAGGAACACCTAGGGGACAGCCACGGCACTCCCAGGGACACCCTGGGCACCTCCAGGGACACCGAGGGGACAGCCAGGGCACTCCAGGGACCCCTAGGTGACAGGGAAGGCAACCCCAGGGACACCTTGGGGACAGCCAGGGCACCCCCTGGGCACCCCAAGGACAGTCAGGGCACCCCCAGGGACACCGAGGGGACAGCCAGGGCACTCCAGGGACAGCCAGGGCACCCCCAGGGCACCCTAGGGACAGCCAGGGCACCCCCAGGGACACCTAGGGGACAGCCAGGGGACCCCCCAGGGACACCTAGGGGACAGCCAGGGCACTCCAGGGTCAGCCAGGGCACCCCCAGGGCACCCCAGGGACACTCAGGGCAGCTCCAGGGACACGTAGGGGACAGCCAGGGCACCCCCAGGGACACCGAGGGGACAGCCAGGGCACCCCCAGGGACAACTAGAGGATAGGCAGGGCGCCCCCAGGGCACCCCAGGGACACCCAGGGCACCCCCAGGGACACGTAGAGGACAGCCATGGCACCCCAGGGACAGCCAGGGCACCCCCAGGGACAGCTAGGGGACAGCCAGAGCACCCCAAGGACAGTCAGGGCACCCCCAGACACACCAAGGGGACAGCCAGAGCACCCCAAGGACAGCCAGGGCACCCCCAGGGACACCTAGGGGACAGCCAGAGCACCCCCAGGGACACCTAGGGGACAGCCAAGGCACCCCCAGGGACACACTGGGCCCCCCAGGGACAGGTAGGGGACAGCCAAGGCACCCCAGAGACACCCTGGGCACCCCCAGGGACACCTAGGGGACAGCCAGGGCACCCTAGGGACAGCCAGGGCACCCCCAAGACACGAAGGGGACAGCCAGGGCACCCCCAGGGACACCAAGGGGACAGCCAGGGCACCCCAGGGACACCCAGGGCACCCCCAGGAACACCTAGGGGACAGCCACGGCACTCCCAGGGACACCCTGGGCACCTCCAGGGACACCGAGGGGACAGCCAGGGCACTCCAGGGACCCCTAGGTGACAGGGAAGGCAACCCCAGGGACACCTTGGGGACAGCCAGGGCGCCCCCTGGGCACCCCAAGGACAGTCAGGGCATTCCCAGGGACACCGAGGGGACAGCCAGGGCACTCCAGGGACAGCCAGGGCACCCCCAGGGCACCCTAGGGACAGCCAGGGCACCCCCAGGGACACCTAGGGGACAGCCAGGGGACCCCCCAGGGACACCTAGGGGACAGCCAGGGCACTCCAGGGTCAGCCAGGGCACCCCCAGGGCACCCCAGGGACACTCAGGGCAGCTCCAGGGACACGTAGGGGACAGCCAGGGCACCCCCAGGGACACCTAGGGGACAGCCAGGGCCCCCCCAGGGACACCTAGGGGACAGCCAGGGAACCCCAGGGACACCCTGTGCACCCCCAGGGACAGCCAGGGCACCCCCAGGGACACCGAGAGGACAGGCAGGGCACCGCCAGGGACAACTTGGGGACAGCCAGGGCACCCCAGGGACAGCCAGGGCACCCCCAGGGACACCTAGGGGACCTCCAGAGCACACCCAGGGACACCCAGGGCACCCCCAGGGACACCTAGGGGACAGTCAGGGCCCCCCCAGGGACACCTAGGGGACAGCCAGGGCACCCCAGGGACACCCAGGGCACCCCCAGGGACACTTAGGGGACAGCCAGGGAACCCCTAGGGACACCTAGGGGACAGCCAGGGCACCCCAGGCACACCCAGGGCACCCCCAGGGACACCTAGGGGACAGCCAGGGCACCCTAGGGACAGCCAGGGCACCCCCAGGGACACCGAGGGCACAGCCATGCCACCCTAGGGACAGCCAGGGCACCCCCAAGGACACCTAGGGGACAGCCAGGGCACACCAGGGACGCCAAAGGGAAAGCCAGGGCACCCCCAGGGACACCTAGGGGACAGCCAGGGTACCCCAGGGACACCCAGGGCACCCCCAGGGACACCTAGGGGACCTTCAGGGAACCCCAGGGACACGTACGGGTCAGCCAGGGAACCCCAGGGACACCCAGGGCACCCCCAGGGACACCTAGGGGACAGGCAGGGCACCCCAAGGGACACCTAGGGGACAGCCAGGGCACCCCAAGGACACTCAGGGCACCCCCAGGGACACTTAGGGGACAGCCAGGGCACCCCCAGGGACACCCAGGGCACCCCCAGGGACACCTAGGAGACAGCCAGGGCACCCCAGGGACACCTAGATGACAGGGAAGGCAACCCCAGGGACACCTTAGGGACAGCCAGGGCACCCCCTGGGCACCCCAAGGACACTCAGGGCACCCCCAGGGACACCGAGGGGACAGCCAGGGCACTCCAGGGACAGCCAGGGCACCCCCAGGGCACCCTAGGGACAGCCAGGGCACCCCCAGGGACACCTAGGGGACAGCCAGGGGACCCCCCAGGGACACCTAGGGGACAGCCAGGGCAGTCCAGGTTCAGCAAGGGCACCCCCAGGGCACCCCAGGGACACCCAGGGCAGCTCCAGGGACACGTAGGGGACAGCCAGGACACCCCCAGGGACACCTAGGGGACAGCCAGGGCCCCCTCAGGAACAGCTAGGGGACAGCCAGGGAACCCCAGGGACACCCTGTGCACCCCCAGGGACAGCCAGGGCACCCCCAGAGACACCGAGAGGACATGCAGGGCACCGCCAGGGACAACTTGGGGACAGCCAGGGTACCCCAGGGACAGCCAGGGCACCCCCAGGGACACCTAGGGGACCTCCAGAGCACACCAAGGACACCCAGGGCACCACCAGGGACACCTAGGGGACAGCCAGGGCCCCCCCAGGGACACCTAGGGGACAGCCAGGGCACCCCAAGGACACTCAGGGCACCCCCAGGGACACTTAGGGGACAGCCAGGGCACCCCCAGGGACACCTAGCGGACAGCCAGGGCACCCCAGGCACACCCAGGGCACCCCCAGGGACACCTAGGAGACAGCCAGGGCACCCTAGGGACAGCCAGGGCACCCCCAGGGACACCGAGGGAACAGCCATGCCACCCTAGGGACAGCCAGGGCACCCCCAAGGACACCTAGGGGACACGCAGGGAACCCCCAGGGACACCTAGGGAACAGCCAGGGCACCCTCAGGGACACCCAGGGCACCCCAAGGGACACCTAGGGGATAGCCTGGGCACGCCAGGGACACCCAGGGCACCCCAAGGGCCGCCTAGGGGACAGCCAGGGCACCCCGAGGGACACCTAGGGGACAGCCAGGGCACCCCCAGGGACACCTAGAGGACAGGCAGGGCACCCCCAGGGCACCCCAGGGACACCCAGGTCACCCCCAGGGACACGTAGAGGACAGCCATGGCACCCCAGGGACAGCCAGGGCACCCCCAGGGACAGCTAGGGGACAGCCAGGGCACCCCCAGGGACACCAAGGGGACAGCCCGAGCACCCCAAGGACAGCCAGGGCACCCCCAGGGACACCTAGGGGACAGCCAGGGCACCCCAGGGACACCAAGGGGACAGCCAGGGCACCCCCAGGGACACCTAGGGGACAGCCAGGGTACCCCAGGGACACCCAGGGCACCCCTAGGAACACCTACGGGACAGCCAGGGCACCCCCAGGGACACTGACGTGACAGACAGGGCACCCCAGGGACACCTAGGGCACAGCCAGGGCACCCTAGGGACACCTAAGGGACACCCTGGGCACCCCCAGGGACACCAAGGGGACCACCAGGGAAACCTAGGTGACAGCGAGGGCACCCCAGGGACAGCGAGGGCACCCCCAGGGACACCTAGGGGACCTCCAGGGAACCCCAGGGACACGTACAGGACAGCCAGGGAACCCCACTGACACCCTGTGCACACCCAGGGACACCCAGGGCCCCCTCAGGGACTCCTAGGGGACAGCCAGGGAACCCCAGGGACACCCTGGGCACCCCCAGGGACACCTAGGGGACAGC
This sequence comes from Chamaea fasciata, assembly GCF_029207755.1. NCBI lineage: Eukaryota > Metazoa > Chordata > Aves > Passeriformes > Sylviidae > Chamaea > Chamaea fasciata. The sequence continues at coordinate 165,265 of NW_027094182.1, forward strand.
CAGGGCCCCCCCAGGGACACCTAGGGGACAGCCAGGGCACTCCAGGGACAGCCAGGGCACCCCCAGGGCCACCTAGGGGACAGCCAGGGCACCCCCAGGGACACCAAGGGGACCCCCAGGGACACCTAGGGGACAGCCAGGGCACCTACAGGGACACCTAGGGCACAGCCAGGGCACCCTAGGGACACTCAGCGCACCCCCAGGGACACCTAGGGGACAGCCAGGGCATCCGCAGGGACACCCAGGGCACCCCCAGGGACACCTAGAGGACAGCCAGGGCATCCCCAGGGACACCTAAGGGACAGGCAGGGCACCCCCAGGGACACCTAGGGGACAGCCAGGGCCCCCCCAGGGACAACTAGGGGACAGCCATAGCACTCCAGGGAAACCCAGGGCACCCCCAGGGACACCTAGGGGACAGGCAGGGCACCCCCAGGGAAACCGAGGGGAAAGCCAGGGCACCCCCAGGGACACCTAGGGGAAGGCAGGACACCCCCAGGGACACCTAGGGGACAACCAGGGCACCCCCAGGGACATTTAGGGGACAGCCAGGGCACCCCCAGGGACACCTAGGGACAGGCCGGGCACCCCCAGGGACACCTAGGGGACAGGCAGGGCACCCCCAGAGACACTGACGGGACAGCCAGGGCACCCCCAGAGACCCCTAGGGGACAGCCAGGGCACTCCCAGGGACACTCTGGGCACCCACAGGGACACCTTGAAGACAGCCAGGGCACCTCAGGGACACCCAGGGCACCGCCAGGGACACGAAGGGGACAGCCAGGGCACCCCAGGGACACCCAGGGCACCCCCAGGGACACCTAGGGGACAGGCAGGGCACCCCCAGGGACACCCAGGGCACCCCCAGGGACACCTAGGGGACAGGCAGGGCACCCCCAGGGACACTGACGGGACAGCCAAGGCACCCCCAGGGACACCTAGGGGACAGCCAGGGCACCCCAGGGACACCCTGGGCACCGCAGGGACAGAGGGGACAGGCACGGCACCCCAGAGACCCCTAGGGGACAGCCAGGGCCCCCCCAGGGACACCTAGGGGACAGCCAGGGCACTCCAGGGACAGCCAGGGCACCCCCAGGGACACCTAGGGCACTCCCAGGGACACCAAGGGGACAGCCAGGGCACCCTAAAGACAGCCAGGGCACCTCCAGGGACACCTAGGGGACACCCAGAGCCCCCCCAGGGACAACTAGGGGACAGCCAGGGCACTCCAGGGAAACCCAGGGCACCCCCAGGGACACCTAGGGGACAGCCAGGGCACCCTAAAGACAGCCAGGGCACCCCCAGGGACACCTAGGGGACAGGCAGGGCACCCCCAGGGACACCGAGGGGAAAGCCAGGGCACCCCCAGGGACACCTAGGGGAAGGCAGGACACCCCCAGGGACACCTAGGGGACAGCCAGGGCAACCCCAGGGACATTTAGGGGACAGCCAGGGCACTCCAGGGACACCCAGGGCACCCCCAGGGACACATAGGGGACAGGCCGGGCACCCCCAGGGACACCTAGGGAACAGGCAGGGCACCCCCAGGGACACTGACGGGACAGCCAGGGCACCCCCAGAGACCCCTAGGGGAAGGCCAGGGCACTCCCAGGGACACTCTGGGCACCCACAGGGACACCTTGAAGACAGCCAGGGCACCTCAGGGACACCCAGGGCAACGCCAGGGACACGAAGGGGACAGCCAGGGCGCCCCAGGGACACCCAGGGCACCCCCAGGGACACCTAGGGGACAGGCAGGGCACCCCCAGGGACACCCAGGGCACCCCCAACGACACCTAGGGGACAGGCAGGGCACCCCCAGGGACACTGACGGGACAGCCAGGGCACCCCCAGGGACACCTAGGGGACAGCCAGGGCACCCCAGGGACACGCAGGGCACCCCCAGGGACACCTAGGGGAAAGCCAGGGCACCCGAGGGACACCTAGCGGAAGGCAGGACACCCCCAGGGACACCTAGGGTACAGCCATGGCACCCCAGGGACACCCAGGGCACCCTCAGGGACACCGAGGGCACAGCCAGGGCACCCCCAGGGACACCTAGGAGAAAGGCAGGGCACCCCCAGAGACCCCTAGGGGACAGCCAGGGCCCCCCCAGGGACACTCAGGGCACCCCCAGGGACACCTAGTGAACAGCCAGGGCATCCCCAGGGACACCCAGGGCACCCCCAGGGACACCTAGAGGACAGCCAGGGCACCCCCAGGGACACCTAGGGGACAGGCAGGGCACCCCCAGGGACATTTAGGGGACAGCCAGGGCCCCGCCAGGGACACCTAGGGGACAGCCAGGGCACTCCAGGGACAGCCAGGGCACCCTAAAGACAGCCAGGGCACCTCCAGGGACACCTAGAGGACACCCAGGGCCCCCCCAGGGACACCTAGGGGACAGCCAGGGAACCCCAGGAACACCATGGGCACGCCCAGGGACACCGAGGGGACAGGCAGGGCACCCACAGGGACATTTAGTGGACAGGCAGGGCACCCCCAGGGACACTGACGGGACAGCCAGGGCACCCCAGGGACACCCAGGGCACCCCCAGGGACACCGAGGGGATAGCCAGGGCACCCTAGGGACAGCCATGGCACCCCCAGGGACACCTAACGGACAGGCAGGGCACCTCCAGGGACAGCCAGGGTACCCCCAGGGCACCCCAGGGACACCCAGGGCACCCCCAGGGACACCTAGGGACAGTCAGGGCACCCCAGGGTCAGCCAGGGCACCCCGAGGGACACCTAAGTGACAGCCAGGGCACCCCAGGGACATCGAGGGACAGCCAGGAACCCCCTGGGACAGCCAGCTCACCCCCACGGCCGCCTCCACCTCCAGGAGCGAACAAAACACCCAGGGCACCCCCAGGGACACCTACGGGACAGGCAGGGCACACCCAGGGACACCTAGGGGACAGCCAGGGCACCCCAGGGACACCCAGGGCACCCCGAACGACACCAAGGGGACAGGCAGGGCACACCCAGGGACACCTAGGGGACACCCAGGGCACCTCCAAGGACACCTAGGGGACAGGCAGGGCACCCCCAGGGACACCCAGGGCACCCCGAACGACACCTAGGGGACAGGCAGGGCACACCCAGGGACACCTAGGGGACAGCCAGGGCACCCTAAAGACAGCCAGGGCACCCCCAGGGACACCTAGGGGACAGGCAGGGCACCCCCAGGGACACCGAGGGGAAAGCCAGGGCACTCCAGGGACACCCAGGGCACCCCCAGGGACACCTAGGGGACAGCCAGGGCACCCCCAGGGAAACCTAGGGGACAGCCAGGGCACCCCCAAGGACACCTAGAGGACAGGCAGGGCACCCCCACGGCACTCCAGGGACACCCAGGGACACCTAGGGGACAGCCAGGGCATCCCCAGGGACACCCAGGTCACCCCCAGGGACACCTAGGGGACAGCCAGGGCACCCCAGGGACATCGAGGGACAGCCAGGAACCCCCTGGGACAGCCAGCTCACCCCCACAGCCGCCTCCACCTCCAGGAGCTATCAAAACCCTCCTCAGGTTCTTTGATGCCTCAAATGGGCCGCCCAAGCCTCCCGAATACCCCCCAAAGCACCCAAAGCAGCCCCCAGGACGCCCCCCGGACCCCCCACAACCCAAAAACCCCCTCCACGACAACTCAGGACCCCCAGGATCCCCCCAAATCCGCGCCCCCCTCACCCTGAGGTCCCGTTTGAGCCGCTCCACGTTGCGGACAGGCACCAGCTCATCAAGCCCCAAGCACCAACACCTGCGGGACTGGGATGGACTGAGAGCACTGGGAGGGTGACCAGAGAAACCTGGGATGGACAAAGAGTGGACTGGGATGAACTGGGATGAACTGGCATGCGTGTGGGGGTCCATGGTGGCCACTCGGTGCCTTACTGGTCTATACTGGGTAGGTCGGATGGCCCCAGGGGAGGGGGTGAGGCCACAATGGTCCACACTGGGAGGGGAGTCACCATGGCGCCGGAGGCGGAGTCGAGGATACGAGCGAGGCAAGGACACCTAGGGGACAGCCAGGGCAACCCAGGGACACCAGGGCCCCCCAGAGACACCTAGGGGACAGCCAGGGAACCCCAGGGACACCCTGTGCACCCCCAGGGACACCTAGGGGACAGCCAGGGCCCATCCCGGGACACCTAGGGGACAGCCAGGGAACCCCAGGGACACCCTGTGCACGCCCAGGGACACCCAGGGAACACCCAGGGACACCTAGGAGACAGCCAGGGCACCCTAGGGACAGCCAGGGCACCCCCAGGGACACCAAAAGCACAGCCAGGGCACCCCCAGGGACACCGAGAGGACAGGCAGGGCACCCCCAGGGACACCGTGGGGACAGCCAGGGCACCCCAGGGACAGCAAGGGCACCCCCAAGGACACCTAGGGGACCTCCAGGGCACCCCCAGGGACACCCAGGGCACCCCCAGGGCCACCTAGGGGACAGCCAGGGCACCCCAGGGACAGCCAGGGCACCCCCAGGGACACCTAGGGGACAGCCAGAGCACCCCAAGGACAGTCAGGGCACCCCCAGGGACACCAAGGGGACAGCCAGAGCACCCCAAGGACAGCCAGGGCACCCCCAGGGACACCTAGGGGACAGCCAGGGCACCCCCAGGGACACCCTAGCCACCCCCAGGGAACCCTAGGGGACAGCCAGGGAACCCGAGGGACAGCCAGGGAACCCCCAGGGACACCTAGAGGACAGGAAGGGCACCCCCAGGGACACCTAGGGGACAGCCAGGGCCCCCCCAGGGACACCAAGGGGACAGCCAGGGCACACCAGGGACAGCCAGGGCCCCCACAGGGACACCCAGGGCACCCCCAGGGACATCTAGGGGACAGGCAGGGCACGCCCAGGGACATTTAGGGGACAGCCAGGGCACTCCAGGGACACCCAGGGCACGCCCAGGGACACCTAGGGGACAGGCAGGGAACCCCCAGGGACACTGACGGGACAGCCAGGGCACCCCCAGAGACCCCTAGGGGACAGCCAGGGCACCCCAGGGACACCCAGGGCACCCCCAGGGACATCAAGGGGACAGCCAGGGCACCCCCAGGGACAACTAGAGGATAGGCAGGGCGCCCCCAGGGCACCCCAGGGACACCCAGGGCACACCCAGGGACAGCTAGGGGACAGCCAGAGCACCCTAAGGACAGTCAGGGCACCCCCAGGGACACCAAGGGGACAGCCAGAGCACCCCCAGGACAGCCAGGGCACCCCCAGGGACACCTAGGGGACAGCCAGGGCACCCCCAGGGACACCTAGGGGACAGCCAAGGAACCCCAGGGACACACTGGGCCCCCCAGGGACACGTAGGGGACAGCCAGGGCACCCCAGAGACACCCTGGGCACCCCCAGGGACACCTAGGGGACAGCCAGGGCACCCTAGGGACAGCCAGGGCACCCCCAAGACAGGAAGGGGACAGCCAGGGCACCCCCAGGGACACCAAGGGGACAGCCAGGGCACCCCAGGGACACCCAGGGCACCCCCAGGAACACCCAGGGGACAGCCACGGCACTCCAAGGGACACCCTGGGCACCCCCAGGGAAACCGAGGGGACAGCCAGGGCACCCCAGGGACACCTAGGTGACAGGGAAGGCAACCCGAGGGACACCTTGGGGACAGCCAGGGCACCCCCTGGGCACCCCAAGGACAGTCAGGGCACCCCCAGGGACAGCCAGGGCACCCCCAGGGCACCCTAGGGACAGCCAGGGAACCCCCAGGGACACCTAGGGGACAGCCAGGGGACCCCCCAGGGACACCTAGGGGACAGCCAGGGCACTGCAGGGTCAGCCAGGGCACCCCCAGGGCACCCCAGGGACACCCAGGGCAGCTCCACGGACACGTAGGGGACAGCCAGGGCACCCCCAGGGACACCTAGGGGACAGCCAGGGCCCCCCCAGGGACACCTAGGGGACAGCCAGGGCACCCCCAGGGACACCCAGGGCACCCCCAGGGACACCTAGGGGACAGCCAGGGCACCCCCAGGGACACCTAGGGGAGAGGCAGGGCACCCCCAGGGACACCTAGGGGACAGCCAGGGCACCCCCAGGGACACCTATGGGACAGCCAGGGCACCCCCAGGGACACCTAGGGGACAGGCAGGGCATTCCCAGGGACACTGACGGGACAGCCAGGGCACGCCCAGAGACCCCTAGGGGACAGCCAGGGCACCCCAGGGACACCGATGTCACCCCTAGGGACACCTAGGGCACCCCCAGAGACACCGAAGGCACAGCCAGTGCACCCTAGGGACAGCCAGGGCACCCCCAGGGACACCTAGGGGACAGCCAGGGCACCCCCAGGGACACCTAGAAGACAGCCAGGGCAACCCCAGGGACACCTAGAAGACAGGCAGGGCAACCCCAGGGACACCTAGGGGACAGCCAGGGCACCCCCAGGGACACCTACGGGACAGCCAGGGCACCCGCAGGGACACCAAGGGGACATCCAGAGCACCCCAGGGACACCCAGGGCAACCCCAGGGACACCTAGAGGACAGACAGAGCACCCCAGGCACACCAACGGCACCCCCAGGGACACCTAGGGGACAGCCAGGGCACCCCGAGGGACACCAGGGTACCACCAGGGACACCTAGGGGACAGTCAGGGCACCCCAGGGACAGCGAGGGCACCCCCAGGGACACCTAGGCGACCTCCAGGGACATCTAGGGGACAGCCAGGGCACCCCAGGGACAGCCAGGGCACCCCCAGGGACACCTAGGGGACAGCCAGGGCACCCCAGGGACAGCCAGAGCACCCCCACGGACGCCTAGGGGACAGCCAGGGCCCCCCCAGGGACACCTAGGGCACAGCCAGGGCACCCCCAGGGACCCTTAGGGGACAGCCAGGGCACCCCCATGGACGCCTAGGGGACAGCCAGGGCCCCCCCAGGGACACCTAGAGGACAGCCAGGGCACGCCAGGGACACCCAGGGCACCCTCAGGGACCCCTAGGGGAGAGCCAGGGCACCCCCAGGGACACTGAGGGGACAACCATGGCACCCCAGGGACACCTACGGGACAGCCAGGGCACCCTCTGGGTCTCCAAGGACAGCCAGGGCACCCCAAGGACAGCCAGGGCAGCCCAGGGACACCTAGGGGACAGGCAGGGCACCCCAGAGCAGCCCAGGGACAGCCAGGGTACCCCAGGGACACGTAGGGGACCTCCCGGGCACCCCAGGGACACCCAGGGCCCCCCCAGGGACACCTAGGGGACAGCCAGGGCCCCCCCAGGGACACCTAGTGGACAGCCAGGGCTACCCAGGGACACCCAGGGCACCCCCAGGGACACCGAGGGGACAGCCAGGGCACCCTAGGGACAGCCATGGCACCCTAGGGACAGCCAGGGCACCCCCAGAGACACCTAGGGGACAGGCAGGGCATTCCCAGGGACACTGACGGGACAGCCAGGGCACGCCCAGAGACCCCTAGGGGACAGCCAGGGCACTCCCAGGGACACTCTGGGCACCCACAGGGACACTTTGGGGACGTCCAGGGCACCCCCAGGGACACCCAGGGCACCCCCAGGGCCACCTAGGGGACAGCCAGGGCACCCCAGGGACAGCCAGGGCCCCCCCAGGGACACCTAGGGGACAGCCAGGGCACCCCCAGGGACACCGATGTCACCCCCAGGGACACCTAGGGCACCCCCAGAGACACCGAAGGCACAGCCAGTGCACCCTAGGGACAGCCAGGGCACCCCCAGGGACACCTAGGGGACAGCCAGGGCACCCCCAGGGACACCTAGAAGACAGCCAGGGCAACCCCAGGGACACCTAGAAGACAGGCAGGGCAACCCCAGGGACACCTAGGGGACAGCCAGGGCACCCCCAGGGACACCTACGGGACAGCCAGGGCACCCCCAGGGACACCAAGGAGACATCCAGAGCACCCCAGGGACACCCAGGGCAACCCCAGGGACACCTAGAGGACAGACAGAGCACCCCAGGCACACCAACGGCACCCCCAGGGACACCTAGGGAACAGCCAGGACACCCCGAGGGACACCAGGGCACCACCAGGGACACCTAGGGGACAGTCAGGGCACCCCAGGGACAGCGAGGGCACCCCCAGGGACACCTAGGCGACCTCCAGGGACATCTAGGGGACAGCCAGGGCACCCCAGGGACAGCCAGGGCACCCCCAGGGACACCTAGGGGACAGCCAGGGCACCCCAGGGACAGCCAGAGCACCCCCAGGGACGCCTAGGGGACAGCCAGGGCCCCCCCAGGGACACCTAGGGCACAGCCAGGGCACCCCCAGGGACCCTTAGGGGACAGCCAGGGCACCCCCATGGACGCCTAGGGGACAGCCAGGGCCCCCCCAGGGACACCTAGAGGACAGCCAGGGCACGCCAGGGACACCCAGGGCACCCTCAGGGACCCCTAGGGGAGAGCCAGGGCACCCCCAGGGACACTGAGGGGACAGCCATGGCACCCCAGGGACACCTACGGGACAGCCAGGGCACCCTCTGGGACTCCAAGGACAGCCAGGGCACCCCAAGGACAGCCAGGGCAGCCCAGGGACACCTAGGGGACAGGCAGGGCACCCCAGAGCAGCCCAGGGACAGCCAGGGTACCCCAGGGACACGTAGGGGACCTCCCGGGCACCCCAGGGACACCCAGGGCCCCCCCAGGGACACCTAGGGGACAGCCAGGGCCCCCCCAGGGACACCTAGTGGACAGCCAGGGCTACCCAGGGACACCCAGGGCACCCCCAGGGACACCGAGGGCACAGCCAGGGCACCCTAGGGACAGCCAGGGCACCCCGAGGGACACCTAAGGGACAGGCAGGGCACCCCCAGGGACACTGACGGGACAGCCAGGGCACCCCCAGAGACCCCTAGAGGACAGCCAGGGACCTCCTAGGGACACTCTGGGCACCCCAAGGGACACCTTGGGGTCAGCCAGGGCACCCCAGGGACACCCAGGGCACCCCGAGGGACACGGAGGGGACAGCCAGGGCACCCCCAGGGACACCTAGGGCAAGGCAGGACACCCCCAGGGACACCTAGGGGACAGGCAGGGCACCTCCAGGGACACCTAGGGGACAGCCAGGGCACCCTAGGGACAGCCAGGGCACCCCGAGGGACACCTAAGTGACAGCCAGGGCACCCCAGGGACATCGAGGGACAGCCAGGAACCCCCTGGGACAGCCAGCTCACCCCCACGGCCGCCTCCACCTCCAGGAGCTATCAAAACCCTCCTCAGGTTCTTTGATGCCTCAAATGGGCCGCCCAAACCTCCCGAATACCCCCCAAAGCACCCAAAGCAGCCCCCAGGACGCCCCCCAGACCCCCCACAACCCAAAAACCCCCTCCACGACAACTCAGGACCCCCAGGATCCCCCCAAATCCGCGCCCCCCTCACCCTGAGGTCCCGTTTGAGCCGCTCCACGTTGCGGACAGGCACCAGCTCATCAAGCCCCAAGCACCAACACCTGCGGGACTGGGATGGACTGAGAGCACTGGGAGGGTGACCAGAGAAACCTGGGATGGACAAAGAGTGGACTGGGATGAACTGGGATGAACTGGCAGGCGTGTGGGGGTCCATGGTGGCCACTCGGTGCCTTACTGGTCTATACTGGGATGGGTCGGATGGCCCCAGGGGAGGGGGTGAGGCCACAATGGTCCAGACTGGGAGGGGAGTCACCATGGCGCCGGAGGCGGAGTCGAGGATACGAGCCAGGCAAGGACACCTAGGGGACAGCCAGGGCATCCCCAGGGACACCCAGGTCACCCCCAGGGACACCTAGGGGACAGCCAGGGCACCCCAGGCACACCCAGGGCACCCCCAGGGACACCTAGGGGACAGCCACGGCACACTAGGGACAGCCAGGGCACCCCCAGGGACACCGAGGGGACAGCCACGGCACCCCCAGAGACACTGAGGACACAGCCAGGGCACCCTGGGGACAGCCAGGGCACCCCCAGGGACACCTAGGGGACAGGCAGGTCACCCCCAGGGACACCTAGGGGACAGGCAGGGCACCCCCAAGGCACCCCAGGGACACCCAGGGCTCTCCCAGGGACACCAAGGGGACAGCCAGGGCACCCCAGGGACACCAAGGGGACAGCCAGGGCACCCCCAGGGACACCTAGGGGACAGCCAGGGCACCCTAGGGACAGCCAGGGCACCCCCAGGCACACCAAGGTCACAGACAGGGCACCCTAGGGACACCAAGGGGACAGCCAGGGCACCCCCAGGGACACCTAGGGGACAGGCAGGGCACCCCCAGGGACACCGAGGGGACAGCCAGGGCACCCCCAGGGACACCAAGGGGACATCCAGAGCACCCCAGGGACACCCAGGGCAACCCCAGGGACACCTAGAGGACAGACAGAGCACCCCAGGCACAACAACGGCACCCCCAGGGACACCTAGGGGACAGCCAGGGCACCCCGAGGGACACCAGGGCACCACCAGGGACACCTAGGGGACAGCCAGGGCACCCCAGGGACAGCGAGGGCACCCCCAGGGACACCTAGGCGACCTGCAGAGACATCTAGGGGACAGCCAGGGCACCCCAGAGACAGCCAGGGCACCCCCAGGGACACCTAGGGGACAGCCAGGGCACGCCAGGGACAGCCAGGGCACCCTCAGGGACCCCTAGGGGAGAGCCAGGGCACCCCCAGGGACACCGAGGGGACAGGCATGGCACCCCCAGGGACACCTCGGGGACAGGCAGGGCACCCCCAAGGCACCCCAGGGACACCCAGGGCTCTCCCAGGGACACCAAGGGGACAGCCAGGGCACCCCAGGGACACCAAGGGGACAGCAAGGGCACCCCCAGGGACACCTAGGGGACAGCCAGGGTACGCCAGGGACACCCAGGGCACCCCCTGGGACACCAAGGGGACAGACAGGGCACCCCCAGGGACACCGAGGGGAAAGCCAGGGCACCCCCAGGGACACCTAGGGGAAGGCAGGACACCCCAAGGGACACCTAGGGGACAGCCAGGGCACGCCCAGGGACATTTAGGGGACACCTAGGGCACTCCAGGGACACCCAGGGCACCCCCAGGGACATTTAGGTGACAGCCAGGGCACTCCAGGGACACCCAGGGAACCCCCAGGGACACCTAGAGGACAGGCAGGGAACCCCCAGGGACACCTAGGGGACAGCCAGGGCACCCCCAGGGACACACAGGGCACCCCCAGGGACACCAAGAGGACAGGCAGGGAACCCCCAGGGCACCCCAGGGACACCCAGGGCACCCCCAGGGACACCAAGGGGACAGCCAGAGCACCGCAAGGACAGCCAGGGCACTCACAGGGACACCTAGGGGACAGCCTGGGCACCCCCAGGGACACCCAGGGCACCCCTCAGGGACACCTAGGGGACAGCCAGGGCACCCCAGGGACACGTAGGGGACAGCCAGGGCACCCCCAAGGACACCTAGGGGACACGCAGGGTACCCCCAGGGACAACGAGGGGACAGCCATGGCACCCCCAGGGACACCTAGGGGGACAGCCAGGGCACCCTAGGGACAGCCAGGGCACCCCCAGGGACACCAAGGGCACAGCCAGGGCACCCTAGGGACAGCCAGGGAACCCCAGGCACACCAAGGTCACAGACAGGGCACCCTAGGGACACCAAGGGGACAGCCAGGGCACCCCAAGGGACACCAAGGGCACAGACAGGGCACCCTACGGACACCAAGGGGACAGCCAGGGCACCCCCAGGGACACCAAGGGGACATCTAGAGCACCCCAGGGACACCCAGGGCAACCCCAGGGACACCTAGAGGACAGACAGAGAACCCCAGGCACAACAACGGCACCCCCAGGGACACCTAGGGGACAGCCAGGGCACCCCGAGGGACACCAGGGCACCACCAGGGACACCTAGGGGACAGCCAGGGCACCCCAGGGACAGCGAGGGCACCCCCAGGGACACCTAGGCGACCTGCAGAGACATCTAGGGGACAGCCAGGGCACCCCCAGGGACACCTAGGGGACAGCCAGGGCACCCAAGGGACAGCCAGGGCACCCCCAGGGACGCCTAGGGGACAGCCAGGGCCCCCCCAGGGACACCTAGGGGACAGCCAGGGTACCCCCAGGGACGCCTAGGGGACAGCCAGGGCACCCCCAGGGACACCTAGGAGACAGCCAGGGCACGCCAGGGACACCCAGGGCACCCTCAGGGACCCCTAGGGGAGAGCCAGGGCACCCCCAGGGACACCGAGGGGACAGCCATGGCACCCCAGGGACACCTAGGGCACAGCCAGGGCACCCTAGGGACAGCCAGGGCAGCCCAGGGACACCTACGGGATAGCCAGGGCACCCTCTGGGACACCAAGGACAGCCAGGGCACCCCAAGGACAGCCAGGGCAGCCCAGGGCAGCCCAGGGACACCCAGGGTACCCCAGGGACACGTAGGGGACCTCCCGGGCACCCCAGGGACACCCAGGGCCCCCCCAGGGACACCTAGGGGACAGCCAGGGCCCCCCCAGGGACACCTAGGGGACAGCCAGGGCTACCCAGGGACACCCAGGGCACCCCCAGGGACACTGAGGGGACAGCCAGGGCACCCTAGGGACTGCCATGGCACCCTAGGGACAGCCAGGGCACCCCCAGAGACACCGAGGGCACAGCCAGGGCACCCTAGGGACAGCCAGGGCACACCCAGGGACACCTAAGGGACAGGCAGGGCACCCCCAGGGACACTGACGGGACAGCCAGGGCACCCCCAGAGACCCCTAGGGGACAGCCAGGCACCTCCTAGGGACACTCTGGGCACCCCAAGGGACACCTTGGGGTCAGCCAGGGCACCCCAGGGACAGCCAGGGCACCCCCAGGGACACCTAGGGCAAGGCAGGACACCCCCAGGGACACCTAGGGGACAGGCAGGGCACCTCCAGGGACAGCCAGGGTACCCCCAGGGACACCTAGGGACAGTCAGGGCACCCCAGGGACACCTAGGGGACAGCCAGGGCACCCTAGGGACAGCCAGGGCACCCCGAGGGACACCTAAGTGACAGCCAGGGCACCCCAGGGACATCGAGGGACAGCCAGGAACCCCCTGGGACAGCCAGCTCACCCCCACGGCCGCCTCCACCTCCAGGAGCTATCAAAACCCTCCTCAGGTTCTTTGATGCCTCAAATGGGCCGCCCCAAACCTCCCGAATACCCCCCAAAGCACCCAAAGCAGCCCCCAGGACTCCCCCCAGAACCCCACAACCCAAAAACCCCCTCCACGAAAACTCAGGACCCCCAGGATCCCCCCAAATCCCGCGCCCCCCTCACCCTGAGGTCCCGTTTGAGCCGCTCCACGTTGCGGACAGGCACCAGCTCATCAAGCCCCAAGCACCAACACCTGCGGGACTGGGATGGACTGAGAGCACTGGGAGGGTGACCAGAGAAACCTGGGATGGACAAAGAGTGGACTGGGATGAACTGGGATGAACTGGCAGGCGTGTGGGGGTCCATGGTGGCCACTCGGTGCCTTACTGGTCTATACTGGGATGGGTCGGATGGCCCCAGAGGAGGGGGTGAGGCCACACTGGTCGAGACTGGGAGGGGAGTCACCATGGTGCCGGAGGCGGAGTCGAGGATACGAGCGAGGCAGGGACACCTAGGGGACAGCCAGGGAACCCCAGGGACACCCTGGGCCCCGCCAGGGACACCCAGGGCACCCCCAGGGACACCTAGGGGACAGCCAAGGAACCCCAGGGACACCCTGTGCACCCCCAGGGACACCTAGGGGACAGCCAGGGCCCCCCCCGGGACACCTAGGGGACAGCCAGGGAACGCCAGGGACACCCAGGGCACACCCAGGGACACCTAGGGGACAGCCAGGGCACCCTAGGGACAGCCAGGGCACCCCCAGGGACACCGAGGGCACAGCCAGGGCACCCCCAGGGACACCGAGAGGACAGGCAGGGCACCCCAGGGACACCTTGGGGACAGCCAGGGCACCCCAGGGACAGCCAGGGCACCCCCAGAGACACCGAGGGCACAGCCAGGGCACCCTGGGGACAACCAGGGCACCCCCAGGGACACCTAGGGGACAGGCAGGGCACCCCCAGGGACACCTAGGGGACAGCCAGGGTACCCCGAGGGACACCAGGGCACACCAGGGGACACCTAGGGGACAGCCAGGGCACCCTAGGGACAGCCAGGGCACCCCCAGGGACACCAAGGGGACATCCAGAGCACCCCAGGGACACCCAGGGTACCCCCAGGGACAGCAAGGGGACAGCAAGGGCACCTCCAGGGTCACCTAAGGGACACCCTGGGCAACCCCAGGGACACCAAGGGGACCCCCAGGAACACCTAGGGGACCTCCAGGGCACCCCCAGGGACACCCATGGCACCCCCAGGGCCACCTAGGGGACAGCCAGGGCACCCGAGGGACAGCCAGGGCCCCCCCAGGGACACCTAGGGGACAGCCAGGGCACCCCAGGCACACCCAGGGCTCCCCCAGGGACACCTAGGGGACAGCCAGGGCACCCCCAGGGACACCGAGGTCACCCCCAGAGACACCTAGGGCACCCCCAGAGACACCGAGGGCACAGCCAGGGCACCCTAGGGACAGCCAGGGCACCCCCAGGGACACCTAGGGGACAGCCAGGGCACCCCCAGGGACACCTAGAAGACAGCCAGGGCACCCCCAGGGACACCTAGGGGACAGCCAGGGCACCCCCAGAGACACCTAGGGGACAGCCAGGGCACTCCAGAGACAGACAGGGCACCCCCAGGGACACCTAGGGGACAGCCAGGGCACCCGAGGGACAGCCAGAGCACCCCCAGGGACACCAAGGGCACAGCCAGGGCACCCTAGCGACAGCCAGGGCAACGCCAGGGACACCTAGGGGACAGCCAGAGCATCCCCAGGGACACCCAGGGCACCCCCAGGGACACCTAGAGGACAGCCAGGGCGCCCGCAGAGACACCTAGGGGACAGGCAGGGAACCCCCAGGGACACCTAGGGGACAGCCAGGGCCCCCCCAGGGACAACTAGGGGACAGCCAGGGCACTCCAGGGACACCCAGGGCACCCCCAGGGACACCTAGGGGACAGCCAGGCCACCCCCAGGGACACCCAGGGCACCCGCAACGACACCTAGGGGACAGGCAGGGCACACCCAGGGTCACTGACGGGACAGCCAGGGCAACCCCAGGGACACCTAGGGGACAGCCAGGGCACCCCAGGGACACGTAGGGCACCCCCAGGGACACCTATGGTACAGCCATGGCACCCCAGGGACACCCAGGGCACCCTCAGGTACACCGAGGGCACAGCCAGGGCACCCCCAGGGCCACCTAGGGGACAGCCAGGGCACCCGAGGGACAGCCAGGGCCCCCCCAGGGACACCTAGGGGACAGCCAGGGCACCCCCAGGGACACCGAGGTCACCCCCAGAGACACCTAGGGCACCCCCAGAGACACCGAGGGCACAGCCAGGGCACCCTAGGGACAGCCAGGGCACCCCCAGGGACACCTAGGGGACAGCCAGGGCACCCCCAGGGACACCTAGAAGACAGCCAGGGCACCCCCAGGGACACCTAGGGGACAGCCAGGGCACCCCCAGAGACACCTAGGGGACAGCCAGGGCACTCCAGAGACAGACAGGGCACCCCCAGGGACACCTAGGGGACAGCCAGGGCACCCGAGGGACAGCCAGAGCACCCCCAGGGACACCAAGGGCACAGCCAGGGCACCCTAGCGACAGCCAGGGCAACGCCAGGGACACCTAGGGGACAGCCAGAGCATCCCCAGGGACACCCAGGGCACCCCCAGGGACACCTAGAGGACAGCCAGGGCGCCCGCAGAGACACCTAGGGGACAGGCAGGGAACCCCCAGGGACACCTAGGGGACAGCCAGGGCCCCCCCAGGGACAACTAGGGGACAGCCAGGGCACTCCAGGGACACCCAGGGCACCCCCAGGGACACCTAGGGGACAGCCAGGCCACCCCCAGGGACACCCAGGGCACCCGCAACGACACCTAGGGGACAGGCAGGGCACACCCAGGGTCACTGACGGGACAGCCAGGGCAACCCCAGGGACACCTAGGGGACAGCCAGGGCACCCCAGGGACACGTAGGGCACCCCCAGGGACACCTATGGTACAGCCATGGCACCCCAGGGACACCCAGGGCACCCTCAGGTACACCGAGGGCACAGCCAGGGCACCCCCAGGGACACCTAGGGGACAGGCAGGGCACCCCCAGAGA
This sequence comes from Chamaea fasciata, assembly GCF_029207755.1. Taxonomy (NCBI): domain Eukaryota; kingdom Metazoa; phylum Chordata; class Aves; order Passeriformes; family Sylviidae; genus Chamaea; species Chamaea fasciata. The sequence continues at coordinate 181,464 of NW_027094182.1, forward strand.
CCCCTAGGGGACAGCCAAGGCCCCCCAAGGGACACCCAGAGCACACCCAGGGACACCTAGGGAACAGCAAGGGCATCCCCAGGGACATTGAGGGCACCCCCAGGGACACCTAGAGGACAGCCAGGGCACCCCCAGGGACACCTAGGGGACAGGCAGGGCACCCCCAGGGACACCTAGGGGACAGCCAGGGCACTCCAGAGACAGCCAGGGCACCCCCAGGGACACCTAGGGGACAGCCAGGGCACCCAAGGAACAGCCAGGGCAACGCCAGGGACACCTAGGGCACAGCCAGGGCCCCCCCAGGGTCAGCCAGCGCACGCCCAGGGACACCTAGGGGACAGCCAGGGCATCCCCAGAGACACCCAGTGCACCCCCAGGGACACCGAGGGGACAGCCAGGGCACCCCCAGGGACACCTAGGTCACAGCCAGGACACCTAGAGGACAGGCAGGGCACCCCCAGGGACACCGAGGGGAAAGCCAGGGCACCCCCAGGGACACCTAGGGGAAGGCAGGACACCCCCAGGGACACCTAGGGGACAGCCAGGGCACCCCCAGGGACATTTAGGGGACAGCCAGGGCACTCCAGGGACACCCAGGGCACCCCCAGGGACACCTAGGGGACAGGCCGGGCACCCCCAGGGACACCTAGGGGACAGGCAGGGCACCCCCAGGGACACTGACGGGACAGCCAGGGCACCCCCAGAGACCCCTAGGGGACAGCCAGGGCACTCCCAGAGACACTCTGTGCACCCACAGGGACACCTTGAAGACAGCCAGGGCACCTCAGGGACATCCAGGGCACCCCCAGGGACACCTAGGGGACAGCCAGGGCACCCCAGGGACACCCAGGGCACCCCCAGGGACACCCTGGGCACCCCCAGGGACACGAGTGGGACAGCCAGGGCACCCCAGGGACACCCAGGGCACCCCCAGGGACACCTAGGGGACAGGAAGGGCACCCCCAGGGACACTGACGGGACAGCCAGGGCACCCCCAGGGACACCTAGGGGACAGCCAGGGCACCCAAGGGACACGCAGGGCACCCCCAGGGACACCTAGGGGAAAGCCTGGGCACCCGAGGGACACCTAGGGGAAGGCAGGACACCCCCAGGGACACCTAGGGTACAGCCATGGCACCCCAGGGACACCCAGGGCACCCTCAGGGACACCGAGGGCACAGCCAGGGCACCCCCAGGGACGCCTAGGGGACAGGCAGCGCACCCCCAGAGACCCCTAGGGGACAGCCAGGGCCCCCCCAGGGACACCCAGGGCACCCCCAGGGACACCTAGGGAACAGCCAGGGCACCCCCAGGGACACCTAGAGGACAGCCAGGGCACCCCCAGGGACACCTAGGGGACAGGCAGGGCACCCCCAGGGACACCTAGGGGACAGCCAGGGCACCCCAGGGACACCGAGGGCACAGCCAGGGCACCCTAGAGACAGCCAGGGCACCCCCAGAGACACAGAGGGCACAGCCAGGGCACCCTAGGGACAGCCAGGGCACCCCCAGGGACACCTAGGGGACAGCCAGGGCACCCCCAGGGACACCTAGGGGACACCCGGGGCCCCCCCAGGGACACCTAGGGGACAGCCAGGGAACCCCAGGAACACCATGGGCACGCCCAGGGACACCTAGGGCACCCCCAGAGACACTGAGGGCCCAGCCAGGGCACCCTAGGGACAGCCAGGGCACCCCCAGGGACACGTAGGGGACAGCCAGGGCACCATAGGGACACCCAGGGCACCCCCAGGGACACCGAGGGGACAGCCAGGGCACCCTAGGGACAGCCATGGCACCCTAGGGACACCCAGGGCACCCCCAGAGACACCGAGGGCACCCCCAGGGCACCCCAGGGACACCCAGGGCACCCCCAGGGACATCGAGGGACAGCCAGGAACCCCCTGGGACAGCCAGCTCACCCCCACAGCCGCCTCCACCTCCAGGAGCGATCAAAACCCTCCTCTGGTTTTTTGATGCCTCAAATGGGACGCCCAAACCTCCCGAATACCCCCCAAAGCACCCAAAGCAGCCCCCAGGACTCCCCCCAGACCCCCCACAACCCAAAAACCCCCTCCACGACAACTCAGGACCCCCAGGATCCCCCCAAATCCGCGCCCCCCTCACCCTGAGGTCCCGTTTGAGCCGCTCCACGTTGCGGACAGGCACCAGCTCATCAAGCCCCAAGCACCAACACCTGCGGGACTGGGATGGACTGAGAGCACTGGGAGGGTGACCAGAGAAACCTGGGATGGACAAAGAGTGGACTGGGATGAACTGGGATGAACTGCCAGGCGTGTGGGGGTCCATGGGGGCCACTCGGTGCCTTACTGGTCTATACTGGGATGGGTCGGATGGCCCCAGGGAAGGGGGTGAGGCCACACTGGTCCAGACTGGGAGGGGAGTCACCATGGCGCCGGAGGCGGAGTCGAGGATACGAGCGAGGCAGGGACACCTAGGGGACAGCCAGGGCCCCCCAAGGGACACCCAGGGCACCCCGAGGGACACCTAGGGGACAGCCAGGGAAACCCCCGGGACACCTAGGGGACAGCCAGGGCCCCCCCCGGGACACCCAGGGCACACCCAGAGACACCTAGGGGACAGCCAGGACACCCCCAGGGACACCCAGGGCACCGCCAGGGACACCTAGGGGACAGCCAGGGCCCCCCCAGGGACACCTAGGGGACAGCCAGGGAACCCCAGGGACACCCTGTGCACGCTCAGGGACACCCAGGGCACACTCAGGGACACCTAGGGGACAGCCAGGGCACCCCCAGGGACACCTAGGGGACAGGCAGGGCACCCCCAGGGACACCTAGGGGACAGCCAGAGCACCCCAAGGACAGCCTGGTCACCCCCAGGGACACCTAGGGGACAGCCAGGGCACCCATGGGACACCAAGGGGACACCCAGGGCACCCCCAGGGACACCTAGGGGACAGCCAGGGCACCCCGAGGGACAGGGAGGGCACCCCCAGGGACACCTACGGGACAGCAAGGGCACCCCCAGGGACACCCTGGGCACCCCCAGGGACACCTAGGGGACAGCCAGGGCACCCCGAGGGACAGCCAGGGCACCCCGAGGGACACTGACGGGACAGCCAGGGCACCCCAGGGACACCTAGGGCACAGCCAGGGCACCCCCAGAGACCCCTAGGGGACAGCCAGGGCACTCCCAGGGACACTCTGGGCACCCACAGGGACACCTTGAAGACAGCCAGGGCACCTCAGGGACATCCAGGGCACCCCCAGGGACACCTAGGGGACAGCCAGGGCACCCTAGGGACCGCCAGGGCACCCCCAGGGACACTCAGGGCACCCCCAGGGACACGAAGGGGACAGCCAGGGCACCCCAGGGACACCCAGGGCACCCCCAGGGACACCTAGGGGACAGGCAGGGCACCCCCAGGGACACCCAGGGCACCCCCAACGACACCTAGGTGACAGGCAGGGCACCCCCAGGGACACTGACGGGACAGCCAGGGCACCCCCAGGGACACCTAGGGGACAGCCAGGGCACCTGAGGGACACCTAGGGGAAGGCAGGACACCCCCAGGGACACCTAGGGTTCAGCCATGGCACCCCAGGGACACCCAGGGCACCCTCAGGGAAACCGAGGGCACAGCCAGGGCACCCCCAGGGACACCTAGGGGACAGGCAGCGCACCCCCAGAGACCCCTAGGGGACAGCCAGGGCCCACCCAGGGACACCCAGGGCACCCCCAGGGACACCTAGGGAACAGTCAGGGCATCCCCAGGGACACCCAGGGCACCCCCAGGGACACCTAGAGGACAGCCAGGGCACCCCCAGGGACACCTAGGGGACAGGCAGTGCACCCCCAGGGACACCTAGGGGACAGCCAGGGCACCCGAGGGACAGCCAGGGCACCCCCAGGGACACCTAGGGCAAGGCAGGACACCCCCAGGGACACCTAGGGGACAGGCAGGGCACCTCCAGGGACAGCCAGGGTACCCCCAGGGACACCTAGGGACAGTCAGGGCACCCCAGGGACACCTAGGGGACAGCCAGGGCACCCTAGGGACAGCCAGGGCACCCCGAGGGACACCTAAGTGACAGCCAGGGCACCCCAGGGACATCGAGGGACAGCCAGGAACCCCCTGGGACAGCCAGCTCACCCCCACGGCCGCCTCCACCTCCAGGAGCTATCAAAACCCTCCTCAGGTTCTTTGATGCCTCAAATGGGCCGCCCAAACCTCCCGAATACCCCCCAAAGCACCCAAAGCAGCCCCCAGGACTCCCTCCAGAACCCCACAACCCAAAAACCCCCTCCACGACAACTCAGGACCCCCAGGATCCCCCCAAATCCGCGCCCCCCTCACCCTGAGGTCCCGTTTGAGCCGCTCCACGTTGCGGACAGGCACCAGCTCATCAAGCCCCAAGCACCAACACCTGCGGGACTGGGATGGACTGAGAGCACTGGGAGGGTGACCAGAGAAACCTGGGATGGACAAAGAGTGGACTGGGATGAACTGGGATGAACTGGCAGGCGTGTGGGAGTCCATGGTGGCCACTCGGTGCCTTACTGGTCTATACTGGGATGGGTCGGATGGCCCCAGGGGAGGGGGTGAGGCCACACTGGTCCAGACTGGGAGGGGAGTCACCATGGTGCCGGAGGCGGAGTCGAGGATACGAGCGAGGCAGGGACACCTAGGGGACAGCCAGGGCAACCCAGGGACACCAGGGCCCTCCCAGGGACACCTAGGGGACAGCCAGGGAACCCCAGGGACACCCTGGGCACCCCCAGGGACACCTAGGGGACAGCAAGGGCACCCCCAGGGACACCTAGGGGACAGGCAGGGCACACCCAGGGACACCTAGGGGACAGCCAGGGCCCCCCCAGGGACACCTAGGGGACAGGCAGGGCACCCCCACGGACACCGAGGGGACAGCCAGGGCACCCCCAGGGACACCTAGAGGACAGGCAGGACACCCCCAGGGCACCCCAGGGACACCCATTGCACCCCCAGGGACACCAAGGGGACAGCCAGAGCACCCCAAGGACAGCCAGGGCACCCCCAGGGACACCTAGGGGACAGCCAGGGCACCCCAGGGACACCAAGGGGACAGCCAGGGCAACCCCAGGGACACCTAGGGGACAGCCAGGGCACCCCAGGGACACCCAGGGCACCCCCTGGGACACCAAGGGGACAGGCAGGGCACCCCCAGGGACACCGAGGGGAAAGCCAGGGCACCCCCAGGGACACCTAGGGGAAGGCAGGACAGCCCCAGGGACACCTAGGGGACAGCCAGGGCACCCCCAGGGACATTTAGAGGACAGCCAGGGCACTCCAGGGACACCCAGGGCACTCCCAGGGACACCTAGGGGACAGGCAGGGCACCCCCAGGGACACCCAGGGCACCCCCAGGGACACCTAGGGGACAGGCAGGGCACCCCCAGGGACACCTAGGGGACAGCCAGGGCACCCCCAGGGACACAGACGGGACAGCCAGGGCACCCCCAGAGACCCCTAGGGGACAGCCAGGGCACTCCCAGGGACACTCGGGGCACCCACAGGGACACCTTGGGGACAGCCAGGGCACCCAAGGGACACCCAGGGCACCCCCAGGGACACCTAGGGGACAGGCAGGGCACCCCCAGGGACACCCAGGGCACCCCCAACGACACCTAGGGGACAGGCAGGGCACCCCAGGGACACCCAGGGACACCTAGGGGACTGCCCGGGCATCCCCAGGGACAGCCAGGTCACCCCCAGGTACACCTAGGGGACAGCCAGGGCACCCCAGGCACACCCAGGGCACCCCCAGGGACACCTAGGGGACAGCCACGGCACACTAGGGACAGCCCGGGCACCCCCAGGGACACCGAGGGGACAGCCAGGGCACCCTCAGAGACACCGAGGGCACAGCCAGGGCACCCTGGGGACAGCCAGGGCACCCCCAGGGACACCTAGGGGACAGGCAGGTCACCCCCAGGGACACCTAGGGGACAGCCAGGGCACCCTAGGGACAGCCAGGGCACACCCAGGGACACCTAGGGGACAGGCATGGCACCCCCAGGGACACCTAGGGGATAGCCAGGGCACCCCAGGGAGAGCCAGGGCACCCCCTGGGACACCAAGGGGACAGACAGGGCACCCCCAGGGACACCGAGGGGAAAGCCAGGGCACCCCCAGGGACACCAAGGGGAAGGCAGGACACCCCCAGGGACACCTAGGGGACAGCCAGGGCACCCCCAGGGACATTTAGGGGACAGCTAGGGCACTCCAGGGACACCCAGGGCACCCCCAGGGACATTTAGGTGACAGCCAGGGCACTCCAGGGACACCCAGGGAACCTCCAGGGACACCTAGGGGACAGGCAGGGAACCGCCAGGGACACCTAGGGGACAGCCAGGGCACCCCCAGGGACACCCAGGGCACCCCCAGGGACACCTAGGGGACAGGATGGGCACCCCCAGTGCACCCCAGGGACACCCAGCGCACCCCCAGGGACACCAAGGGGACAGCCAGAGAACCCCAAGGACAGCCAGGGCACCCACAGGGACACCTAGGGGACAGCCAGGGCACCCCAGGGACTCCTAAAGGACAGCCAGGGCACCCCCAGGGACACCTAGGGGACAGGCAGCGCACCCCCAGAGACCCCTAGGGGACAGCCAGGGCCCACCCAGGGACACCCAGGGCACCCCCAGGGACACCTAGGGAACAGTCAGGGCATCCCCAGGGACACCCAGGGCACCCCCAGGGACACCTAGTGGACAGCCAGGGCACCCCCAGGGACACCTAGGGGACAGGCAGTGCACCCCCAGGGACACCTAGGGGACAGCCAGGGCCCCCCCAGGGACACCTAGGGGACAGCCAGGGCACTCCAGGGACAGCCAGGGCACCCCAGGGACACCGAGGGCACAGCCAGGGCACCCTAGAGACAGCCAGGGCACCCCCAGAGACACAGAGGGCACAGCCAGGGCACCCTAGGGACAGCCAGGGCACCCCCAGGGACACCTAGGGGACAGGCAGGCCACCCCCAGGGACACCTAGGGGACACCCAGGGCCCCCCCAGGGACACCTAGGGGACAGCCAGGGAACCCCAGGAACACCATGGGCACGCCCAGGGACACGTAGGGCACCCCAAGAGACACTGAGGGCCCAGCCAGGGCACCCTAGGGACAGCCAGGGCACCCCCAGGGACACGTAGGGTACAGCCAGGGCACCATAGGGACACCCAGGGCACCCCCAGGGACACCGAGGGGACAGCCAGGGCACCCTAGGGACAGCCATGGCACCCTAGGGACACCCAGGGCACCCCCAGAGACACCGAGGGCACAGCCAGGGCACCCGAGGGACAGCCAGGGCACCCCCAGGGACACCTAAGGGACAGGCAGGGCACCTCCAGGGACAGCCAGGGTACCCCCAGGGACACCTAGGGACAGTCAGGGCACCCCAGGGACACCTAGGGGACAGCCAGGGCACCCCAGGGACACCTAGGGGACAGCCAGGGCACCCTAGGGACACCTAGGGCACCCCCAGGGACATCGAGGGACAGCCAGGAACCCCCTGGGACAGCCAGCTCACCCCCACGGCCGCCTCCACCTCCAGGAGCGATCAAAACCCTCCTCTGGTTCTTTGATGCCTCAAATGGGCCGCCCAAACCTCCCGAATACCCCCCAAAGCACCCAAAGCAGCCCCCAGGACTCCCTCCAGAACCCCACAACCCAAAAACCCCCTCCACGACAACTCAGGACCCCCAGGATCCCCCCAAATCCGCGCCCCCCTCACCCTGAGGTCCCGTTTGAGCCGCTCCACGTTGCGGACAGGCACCAGCTCATCAAGCCCCAAGCACCAACACCTGCGGGACTGGGATGGACTGAGAGCACTGGGAGGGTGACCAGAGAAACCTGGGATGGACAAAGAGTGGACTGGGATGAACTGGGATGAACTGCCAGGCGTGTGGGGGTCCATGGTGGCCACTCGGTGCCTTACTGGTCTATACTGGGATGGGTCGGATGGCCCCAGAGGAGGGGGTGAGGCCACACTGGTCGAGACTGGGAGGGGAGTCACCATGGTGCCGGAGGCGGAGTCGAGGATACGAGCGAGGCAGGGACACCTAGGGGACAGCCAGGGCAACCCAGGGACACCAGGGCCCTCCCAGGGACACCTAGGGGACAGCCAGGGAACCCCAGGGACACCCTGGGCACCCCCAGGGACACCTAGGGGACAGCAAGGGCACCCCCAGGGACACCTAGGGGACAGGCAGGGCACACCCAGGGACACCTAGGGGACAGCCAGGGCCCCCCCAGGGACACCTAGGGGACAGGCAGGGCACCCCCAGGGACACCGAGGGGACAGCCAGGGCACCCCCAGGGACACCTAGAGGACAGGCAGGACACCCCCAGGGCACCCCAGGGACACCCATTGCACCCCCAGGGACACCAAGGGGACAGCCAGAGCACCCCAAGGACAGCCAGGGCACCCCCAGGGACACCTAGGGGACAGCCAGGGCACCCCAGGGACACCAAGGGGACAGCCAGGGCAACCCCAGGGACACCTAGGGGACAGCCAGGGCACCCCAGGGACACCCAGGGCACCCCCTGGGACACCAAGGGGACAGGCAGGGCACCCCCAGGGACACCGAGGGGAAAGCCAGGGCACCCCCAGGGACACCTAGGGGAAGGCAGGACACCCCCAGGGACACCTAGGGGACAGCCAGGGCACCCCCAGGGACATTTAGAGGACAGCCAGGGCACTCCAGGGACACCCAGGGAACTCCCAGGGACACCTAGGGGACAGCCAGGGCACCCCCAGGGACACCCAGGGCACCCCCAGGGACACCTAGGGGACAGGCAGGGCACCCCCAGGGACACCTAGGGGACAGCCAGGGCACCCCCAGGGACACTGACGGGACAGCCAGGGCACCCCCAGAGACCCCTAGGGGACAGCCAGGGCACTCCCAGGGACACTCGGGGCACCCACAGGGACACCTTGGGGACAGCCAGGGCACCCAAGGGACACCCAGGGCACCCCCAGGGACACCTAGGGGACAGGCAGGGCACCCCCAGGGACACCCAGGGCACCCCCAACGACACCTAGGGGACAGGCAGGGCACCCCCAGGGACACCTAGGGGACAGGAAGGGCACCCCCAGGGACACCTAGGGGACAGCCAGGTCTACCCAGGGACACCTAGAGGACAGGCAGGGCACCCCCAGGGCACCCCAGGGACACCCAGGGACGCCTAGGGGACAGCGAGGGCACCCCCAGGGACACCTAGGGGACACCCAGGGCACCCCGAGGGACACCAGGGCACCCCCAGGGACACCTAGGGGACAGCCAGGGCATCCCCAGGGACACCCAGGGCACCCCCAGGGACACGTAGAGGACAGCCAGGGCATCCCCAGGGACACCTAGGGGACAGGCAGGGACCCCCCAGGGACACCTAGGGGACAGCAAGTGCACCCACAGGGACACCCAGGGCACCCCCAGGGACACGTAGGGGACAGCCAGGGCACCCCAGGGACACCCTGGGCGCCCCCAGGGACACCTAGGGGACAGCCAGGGCACTCCGAGGGACAGGGAGGGCACCCCCAGGGACACCTAGGGGACAGGCAGGGCACCCCCAGAGACCCCTAGGGGCCAGACAGGGCACCCTAGGGACAGCAATGGCACCCCCAGGGACACGTAGGGGACAGGCTGGGCACCGTAGGGACAGCCAGGGCACCCCCTGGGCCACCTAGGGAACAGCCAGGGGACCCCAGGGACACGTAGGGGACAGCCAGGGCACCCCCAGGGACACCAAGGGGAAGGCAGGACACCCCCAGGGACACCTAGGGGACAGCCAGGGCACCCCCAGGGACATTTAGGGGACAGCTAGGGCACTCCAGGGACACCCAGGGCACCCCCAGGGACATTTAGGTGACAGCCAGGGCACTCCAGGGACACCCAGGGAACCCCCAGGGACACCTAGGGGACAGGCAGGGAACCGCCAGGGACACCTAGGGGACAGCCAGGGCACCCCCAGGGACACCCAGGGCACCCCCAGGGACACCTAGGGGACAGGCAGGGCACCCCCAGTGCACCCCAGGGACACCTTGGGGACAGCCAGGGCACCCCAGGGACAGCCAGGGCACCCCCAAGGACACCTAGGGGACCTCCAGGGCACCTCCAGGGACACCCAGGGCACCCCCAGGGCCACCAAGGGGACAGCCAGGGCACCCCAGGGACAGCGAGGGCACCCCCAGGGACACCCAGGGCACCCCCAGGGACACCTAGGGGACAGCCAGGGCACCCCCAGGGACACCCAGGGCACCCCCAGGGACACCTAGGGGACAGCCAGGGCACCCCTAGGGACACCTAGGGGAGAGGCAGGGCACCCCCAGGGACACCTAGGGGACAGCCAGGGCACCCCCAAGGACACCTAGGAGACACGCAGGGAACCCCCAGGGACACCTAGGGGACAGCCAGGGTATCCCCAGGGACACCCAGGGCACCCCCAGGGACACCAAGGGGACAGCAAGGGCACCCAGAGGGACACCTAAGGGACACCCTGGGCACCCCCAAGGACACCAAGGGGACGCCCAGGGACACCTAGGGGATAGCCAGGGCACCCCAGGGACAGCGAGGGCACCCCCAGGGACACCTAGGGGACAGCTAGGGCAGCCCAGGGACACTCAGGGCACCCCCAGGGAAACCTAGGGGACAGCCAAGGAACCCCAGGGACAAGTACGGGACAGCCAGGGAACCCCACTGACACTCTGTGCACCCCCAGGGACACCCAGGGCCCCCCCAGGGACACCTAGGGGACAGCCAGGGAACCCCAGAAACACCCTAGCCACCCCCAGGGACACCTAGGGGACAGCCGGGGAACCCGAGGGACAGCCAGGGAACCCCCAGGGACACCTAGAGGACAGGAAGGGCACCCCCAGGGACACCTAGGGGACAGCCAGGGCCCCCCCAGGGACACCAAGGGGACAGCCAGGGCACACCAGGGACAGCCAGGGCCCCCCCAGGGACACCTAGATGATAGCCAGCGCCCCCCCAGGGACACCCAGGGCACCCCCAGGGACATCTAGGGGACAGGCAGGGCACTCCCAGGGACACCGAGGGGAAAGCCAGGGCACCCCCAGGGACGCCTAGGGGAAGGCAGGACACCCTCAGTGACACCTAGGGGACAGGCAGGGCACCCCCAGGGACATTTAGGGGACAGCCAGGGCACTCCAGGGACACCCAGGGCACCCCCAGGGACACCTAGGGGACAGGCAGGGAACCCCCAGGGACACCTAGGGGACAGGCAGGGCACCCCCCGGGACACTGACGGGACAGCCAGGGCACCCCCAGAGACCCCTAGGTGACAGCCACGGCACCCCAGGGACACCCAGGGCACCCCCAGGGACACCAAGGGGACAGGCAGGGCACCCCCAGGGACACCCAGGGCACCCCGAACGACACCTAGGGGACAGGAAGGGCACACCCAGGGACACCTAGGGGACAGACAGGGCACTCTAAAGATAGCCAGGTCACCCCCAGGGACACCTAGGGGACAGGCAGGGCACCCCCAGGGACACCCAGGGCACCCCAAGGGACACCTAGGTGACAGCCAGGGCACCCCCAGGGACCCCTAGGGCACAGCCAGGGCACGCCAGGGACAGCCAGGGCACCTCCAGGGACACCAAGGGGACATCCAGAGCACCCCAGGGACAGCGAGGGCACCCCCAGGGACACCGAAGGAACACCCTGGGCACCCCCAGTGACACCAAGGGGACCCCCAGGGACACCTAGGGGACAGGCAGGGCATTCCCAGGGACACTGACGGGACAGCCAGGGCACGCCCAGAGACCCCTAGGGGACAGCCAGGGCACTCCCAGGGACACTCTGGGCACCCACAGGGACACCTAGGGGACCTCCAGGGCACCCCCAGGGACACCCAGGGCACCCCCAGGGCCACCTAGGGGACAGCCAGGGCACCCCAGGGACAGCCAGGGCCCCCCCAGGGACACCTAGGGGACAGCCAGGGCACCCCAGGCACACCCAGGGCTCCCCCAGGGACACCTAGGGGACAGCCAGGGCACCCCAGGCACACCCAGGGCTCCCCCAGGGACACCTAGGGGACAGCCAGGCCACCCCCAGGGACACCGAGGTCACCCCCAGGGACACCTAGGGCACCCCCAGAGACACCGAAGGCACAGCCAGGGCATCCTAGGGACAGCCAGGGCACCGCCAGGGACACCTAGGGGACAGCCAGGGCACCCCCAGGGACACCTAGAAGACAGCCAGGGCAACCCCAGGGACACCTAGGGGACAGCCAGGGCACCCCCACGGACACCTAGGGGACAGCCAGGGCACTCCAGAGACAGCCAGGGCACCCCCAGGGACACCTAGGGGACAGCCAGGGCACCCGAAGGACAGCCAGAGCACCCCCAGGGACACCAAGGGCACAGCCAGGGCACCCTAGGGACAGCCAGGGCAACGCCAGGGACACCTAGGGGACAGCCAGGGCATCCCCAGGGACACCCAGGGCACCCCCAGGGACACCTAGAGGACAGCCAGGGCACCCCCAGAGACACCTAGGGGACAGCCAGGGCCCCCCCAGGGACAACTAGGGGACAGCCAGGGCACTCCAGGGACGCCAAGGGCACCCCCAGGGACACCTAGGGGACAGCCAGGGCACCCTAAAGACAGCCAGGGCACCCCCAGGAACACCTAGGGGACAGGCAGGGCACCCCCAGGGACACCTAGGGGACACCCAGGGCACCCCCAGGGACACCTAGGGGACAGGCCGAGCACCCCCAGGGACACCTAGGGGACAGGCAGGGCACCCCCAGGGACACTGACGGGACAGCCAGGGCACCCCCAGAGACCCCTAGGGGACAGGCCGAGCACCCCCAGGGACACCTAGGGGACAGCCAGGGCACTCCCAAGGACACTCTGGGCACCCACAGGGACACCTTGAAGACAGACAGGGCACCTCAGGGACATCCAGGGCACCCCCAGGGACACCTAGGGGACAGCCAGGGCACCATAGGGACCGCCAGGGCACCCCCAGGGACACCCAGGGCACCCCCAGGGACACGAAGGGGACTACCAGGGCACCCCCAGGGACACCTAGGGGACAGCCAGGGAACCCCAGGGACAGGCAGGGCACCCCCAGGGACACCTAGAGGACAGCCAGGGCACCCCCAGTGACGCCTAGGGGACAGCGAGGGCACCCCCAGGGACACCTAGGGGACACCCAGGGCACCCCGAGGGACACCAGGGCACCCCCAGGGACACCTAGGGGACAGCCAGGGCACCCGAGGGACAACCAGAGCACCCGCAGGGACACCAAGGGCACAGCCAGGGCACCCTAGGGACACCCAGCGCACCCCCAGGGACACCTAGGGGACAGCCAGGGCATCCCCAGGGACACCCAGGGCACCCCCAGGGACACGTAGAGGACAGCCAGGGCATCCCCAGGGACACCTAGGGGACAGGCAGGGACCCCCCAGGGACACCTAGGGGACAGCCAGGGCCCCCCCAGGGACAACTAGGGGACAGCCAGGGCACTCCAGGGACAGCCAGGACACCCCCAGGGACACCGAGGGCACAGCCAGGGCACCCCCAGGGACACCGAGAGGACAGGCAGGGCACCCCAGGGCAGCCCAGGGACACCCAGGGTACCCCAGGGACACGTAGGGGACCTCCCGGGCACCCCAGGGACACCCAGGGCCCACCCATGGACACCTAGGGGACAGCCAGGGCCCCCCCAGGGACACCTAGGGGACAGCCAGGTCTACCCAGGGACACCCAGGGCACCCCCAGGGACACCGAAAGGACAGCCAGGGCACCCTAGGGACAGCCATGGCACCCTAGGGACAGCCAGGGCACCCCCAGAGACACCGAGGGCACAGCCAGGGCACCCTAGGGACAGCCAGGGCACACCTAGGGACACCTAAGGGACAGGCAGGGCATCCCCAGGGACACTGACGGGACAGCCAGGGCACCCCCAGAGACCCCTAGGGGACAGCCAGGGACCTCCTAGGGACACTCTGGGCACCCCAAGGGACACCTTGGGGTCAGCCAGGGCACCCCAGGGACACCCAGGGCACCCCCAGGGACACGGAGAGGACAGCCAGGGCACCCCCAGGGACACCTAGGGCAAGGCAGGACACCCCCAGGGACACCTAGGGGACAGGCAGGGCACCTCCAGGGACAGCCAGGGTACCCCCAGGGACACCTAGGGACAGTCAGGGCACCCCAGGGACACCTAGGGGACAGCCAGGGCACCCTAGGGACAGCCAGGGCACCCCGAGGGACACCTAAGTGACAGCCAGGGCACCCCAGGGACATCGAGGGACAGCCAGGAACCCCCTGGGACAGCCAGCTCACCCCCACGGCCGCCTCCACCTCCAGGAGCTATCAAAACCCTCCTCAGGTTCTTTGATGCCTCAAATGGGCCGCCCAAACCTCCCGAATACCCCCCAAAGCACCCAAAGCAGCCCCCAGGACGCCCCCCAGACCCCCCACAACCCAAAAACCCCCTCCACGACAACTCAGGACCCCCAGGATCCCCCCAAATCCGCGCCCCCCCTCACCCTGAGGTCCCGTTTGAGCCGCTCCACGTTGCGGACAGGCACCAGCTCATCAAGCCCCAAGCACCAACACCTGCGGGACTGGGATGGACTGAGAGCACTGGGAGGGTGACCAGAGAAACCTGGGATGGACAAAGAGTGGACTGGGATGAACTGGGATGAACGGGCAGGCGTGTGGGGGTCCATGGTGGCCACTCGGTGCCTTACTGGTCTATACTGGGATGGGTCGGATGGCCCCAGGGGAGGGGGTGAGGCCACAATGGTCCAGACTGGGAGGGGAGTCACCATGGCGCCGGAGGCGGAGTCGAGGATACGAGCCAGGCAAGGACACCTAGGGGACAGCCAGGGCAACCCAGGGACACCAGGGCCCCCCCAGAGACACCTAGGGAGCAGCCAGGGAACCCCAGGGACACCCTGTGCACCCCCAGGGACACCTAGGGGACAGCCAGGGCCCATCCCGGGACACCTAGGGGACAGCCAGGGAACCCCAGGGACACCCTGTGCACGCCCAGGGACACCCAGGGCACACCCAGGGACACCTAGGGGACAGCCAGGGCACCCCCAGGGACACCTAGAAGACAGCCAGGGCAACCCCAGGGACACCTAGGGGACAGCCAGGGCACCCCCAGGGACACCTAGGGGACAGCCAGGGCACTCCAGGGACAGCCAGGGCACCCCCAGGGACACCTAGGGGACAGCCAGGGCACCCGAGGGACAGCCAGAGCACCCCCAGGGACACCAAGGGCACAGCCAGGGCACCCTAGGGACAGCCAGGGCAACGCCTGGGACACCTAGGGGACACCCAGGGCATCCTCAGGGACACCCAGGGCACCCCCAGGGACACCTAGAGGACAGCCAGGGCACCCCCAGGGACACCTAGGTGACAGCCAGGGCACCCCCAGGGACACCCAGGGCACCCCCAGGGACACCTAGAGGACAGTCAGGGCACCCCTAGGGACACCTAGGGGACAGGCAGGGCACACCCAGGGACACCTAGGGGACAGCCAGGGCCCCCCCAGGGACAACTAGGGGACAGCCAGGGCACCCCCAGGGACACATAGGGGGCAGGCAGGGCACCCCCAGGGAGACCGAGGGGAAAGCCAGGGCACCCCCAGGGACACCGAGAGGAAGGCAGGACACCCCCAGGGACACCTAGGGGACAGCCAGGGCACCCCCAGGGACACCTAGGGGACAGCCAGGGCACCCCAGGGACACGCAGGGCACCCCCAGGGACACCTAGAGGACAGCCAGGGCACCCCCAGTGACACCTAGGGGACAGCCAGGGCACCCCCAGGGACACCGAGGGGACAGCCAGGGCACCCCCAGTGACACCTAGGGGACAGCCAGGGCACCCCCAGGGACACCTAGGAGACAGCCAGGGCACTCCAGAGACAGCCATGGCACCCCCAGGGACACCAAGGGCACAGCCAGGGCACCCTAGGCACACCCAGCGCACCCCCAGGGACACCTAGGGGACAGCCAGGGCATCCCCAGGGACACCCAGGGCACCCCCAGGGACACCTAGAGGACAGCCAGGGCATCCCCAGGGTCACCTAGGGGACAGGCAGGGCACCCCCAGGGACACCTAGGGGACAGCCAGGGCCCCCCCAGGGACAACTAGGGGACAGCCAGGGCACCCCAGGGACACCCAGGGCACCCCCAGGGACACTTAGGGGACAGCCAGAGCACCCCCAGGGACACCTAGGGGACAGCCAGGGCACCCCAGGCACACTCAGGGCACCCCCAGGAACACCTAGGGGACAGCCAGGGCACCCTAGGCACACCCAGGGCACCCCCAGGGACACCTAGGGGACAGCCAGGGCACCCTAGGGACAGCCAGGGCACCCCCAGGGACACCGAGGGCACAGCCATGCCACCCTAGGGACAGCCAGGGCACCCCCAAGGACACCTAAGGGACACGCAGGGAAGCCCCAGGGACACCTAGGGGACAGCCAGGGCATCCCCAGGGACACTGACGGGACAGCCAGGGCACCCCCAGAGACCCCTAGGGGACAGCCAGGGCACTCCCAGGGACACTCTGGGCACCCACATGGACATATAGGGGACAGCCAGGGCACACCAGGGACACCCAGGGCACCCCCAGGGACACCTAGGGGACAGCCAGGGCACCCCCAGGGACACCTAGAAGACAGCCAGGGCAACCCCAGGGACACCTAGGGGACAGCCAGGGCACCCCCAGGGACACCTAGGGGACAGCCAGGGCACTCCAGGGACAGCCAGGGCACCCCCAGGGACACCTAGGGGACAGCCAGGGCACCCGAGGGACAGCCAGAGCACCCCCAGGGACACCAAGGGCACAGCCAGGGCACCCTAGGGACAGCCAGGGCAACGCCTGGGACACCTAGGGGACAGCCAGGGCATCGCCAGGGACACCCAGGGCACCCCAGGGACACCTAGAGGACAGCCAGGGCACCCCCAGGGACACCTAGGGGACAGGCAGGGCACCCCCAGGGACACCGAGGGGACAGCCAGGGCCCCCTCAGGGACAACTAGGGGACAGCCAGGGCACTCCAGGGACACCCAGGGCACCCCCAGGGACACCTAGGGGAACCAGGGCATCCTAAAGACAGCCAGGGCACCCCCAGGGACACATAGGGGACAGCCAGGGCACCCCAGGGACACGCAGGGCACCCCCAGGGACACCTAGAGGACAGCCAGGGCACCCCCAGTGACACCTAGGGGACAGCCATGGCACCCCCAGGGACACCAAGGGCACAGCCAGGGCACCCTAGGCACACCCAGCTCACCCCCAGGGACACCTAGGGGACAGCCAGGGCATCCCCAGGGACACCCAGGGCACCCCCAGGGACACCTAGAGGACAGCCAGGGCATCCCCAGGGACGCCTAGGGGACAGGCAGGGCACCCCCAGGGACACCTAGGGGACAGCCAGGGCCCCCCCAGGGACAACTAGGGGACAGCCAGGGCACCCCAGGGACACCCAGGGCACCCCCAGGGACACTTAGGGGACAGCCAGGGCACCCCCAGGGACACCTAGGGGACAGCCAGGGCACCCTAGGCACACCCAGGGCACCCCCAGGGACACCTAGGGGACAGCCAGGGCACCCTAGGGACAGCCAGGGCACCCCCAGGGACACCGAGGGCACAGCCATGCCACCCTAGGGACAGCCAGGGCACCCCCAAGGACACCTAAGGGACACGCAGGGAAGCCCCAGGGACACCTAGGGGACAGCCAGGGCATCCCCAGGGACACCTAGGGCACCCCCAGGGACACCAAGGGGACAGCAAGGGCACCCACAGGGACACCTAAGGGACACCCTGGGCACCCCCAGGGACACCAAGGGGACGCCCAGGGACACCTAGGGGACAGCCAGGGCACCCCAGGGACAGCGAGGGCACCCCCAGGGACACCTAGGGGACAGCCAGGGCAGCCCAGGGGCACTCAGGGCACCCCCAGGGAAACCTAGGGGACAGCCAGGGAACCCCAGGGACAAGTACGGGACAGCCAGGGAACCCCACTGACACCCTGTGCACCCCCAGGAACACCCAGGGCCCCCCCAGGGACACCTAGGGGACAGCCAGGGAACCCCAGGGACACCCTAGCCACCCCCAGGGACACCTAGGGGACAGCCAGGGAACCCGTGGGACAGCCAGGGAACCCCCAGGGACACCTAGAGGACAGGAAGGGCACCCCGAGGGACGCCTAGGGGACAGCCAGGGCCCCCCCAGGGACACCAAGGGGACAGCCAGGGCACACCAGGGACAGCCAGGGCCCCCCCAGGGACACCTAGGGGATAGCCAGCGCCCCCCCAGGGACACCCAGGGCACCCCCAGGGACATCTAGGGGACAGGCAGGGCACCCCCAGGGACACCGAGGGGAAAGCCAGGGCACCCCCAGGGACGCCTAGGGGAAGGCAGGACACCCTCAGTGACACCTAGGGGACAGCCAGGGCACCCCCAGGGACATTTAGGGGACAGCCAGGGCACTCCAGGGACACGCAGGGCACCCCCAGGGACACCTAGGGGACAGGCAGGGAACCCCCAGGGACACCTAGGGAACAGGCAGGGCACCCCCAGGGACACTGACGGGACAGCCAGGGCACCCCCAGAGACCCCTAGGGGACAGCCAGGGCACCCCAGGGACACCCAGGGCACCCCCAGGGACACCTAGGGGACAGGCAGGGCACCCCCAGGGACACCCAGGGCACCCCGAACGACACCTAGGGGACAGGCAGGGCACACCCAGGGACACCTAGGGGACAGCCAGGGCACCCTAAAGACAGCCAGGTCACCCCCAGGGACACCTAGGGGACAGGCAGGGCACCCCCTGGGACACCGAGGGGAAAGCCAGGGCACTCCCAGGGACATTTAGGGGACAGCCAGGGCACTGCAGGGACACCCAGGGCACCCCCAGGGACACCTAGGGGACAGCCAGGGCACCCCCAGGGACACCTAGGGGACAGCCAGGGCACTCCAGAGACAGCCAGGGCACCCCCAGGGACACCTAGGGGACAGCCCGGGCACCCGAGGGACAGCCAGAGCACCCCCAGGGACACCAAGGGCACAGCCAGGGCACCCTAGGGACAGCCAGGGCAACGCCAGGGACACCTAGGGGACAGCCAGGGCATCCCCAGGGACACCCAGGGCACCCCCAGGGACACCTAGAGGACAGCCAGGGCACCCCCAGGGACACCTAGGGGACAGCCAGGGCACCCCCAGGGACACCGAGGGGAAAGCCAGGGCACCCCCAGGGACACCGAGGGGAAGGCAGGACACCCCCAGGGACACCTAGGGGGGAGCCAGGGCACCCCCAGGGACATTTAGGGGACAGCCAGGGCACTCCAGGGACATTCAGGGCACCCCCAGGGACACCTAGGGGACAGGCCGAGCACCCCCAGGGACACCTAGGGGACAGGCAGGGCAACCTTAGGGACACTGACGGGACAGCCAGGGCACCCCCAGAGACCCCTAGGGGACAGCCAGGGCACTCCCAGGGACACTCTGGGCACCCACAGGGACACCTTGAAGACAGCCAGGGCACCTCAGGGACATCCAGGGCACCCCCAGGGACACCTAGGGGACAGGCAGGGAACCCCCAGGGACACCTAGGGAACAGGCAGGGCACCCCCAGGGACACTGACGGGACAGCCAGGGCACCGCCAGAGACCCATAGGGGACATCCAGGGCACCCCAGGGACACCCAGGGCACCCCCAGGGACACCAAGGGGACAGCCAGGGCACCCCAGGGACACCCAGGGCACCCCAAGGGACACCTAGGGGACAGGCAGGGCACCCCCAGGGACACCCAGGGCACCCCGAACGACACCTAGGGGACAGGCAGGGCACACCCAGGGACACCTAGGGGATAGCCAGGGCACCCTAAAGACAGCCAGGTCACCCCCAGGGACACCTAGGGGACAGGCAGGGCACCCCCAGGGACACCGAGGGGAAAGCCAGGGCACTTCCAGGGACATTTAGGGGACAGCCAGGGCACGCCAGGGACACCCAGGGCACCCCCAGGGACACCTAGGGGACAGCCAGGGCACCCCCAGGGACACCTAGGGGACAGCCAGGGCACCCCCAGGGACACCTAGGGGACAGCCAGGGCACTCCAGAGACAGCCAGGGCACCCCAAGGGACACCTAGGGGACAGGCAGGGCACCCCCAGAGACACCCAGGGCACCCCGAACGACACCTAGGGGACAGGCAGGGCACACCCAGGGACACCTAGGGGACAGCCAGGGCACCCTAAAGACAGCCAGGTCACCCCCAGGGACACCTAGCGGACAGGCAGGGCACCCCCAGGGACACCTAGGGGACAGCCAGGGCACTCCAGAGACAGCCAGGGCACCCCCAGGGACACCTAGGGGACAGCCAGGGCACCCGAGGGACAGCCAGAGCACCCCCAGGGACACCAAGGGCACAGCCAGGGCACCCTAGGGACAGCCAGGGCAACGCCAGGGACACCTAGGGGACAGCCAGGGCATCCCCAGGGACACCCAGGGCACCCCCAGAGACGCCTAGGGGACAGCCAGGGCACTCCCAGGGACACTCTGGGCACCCCCAGGGACACCTTGAAGACAGCCAGGGCACCTCAGGGACATCCAGGGCACCCCCAGGGACACCTAGGGGACAGCCAGGGCACCCTAGGGACCGCCAGGGCACCCCCAGGGACACCCAGGGCACCCCCAGGGACACGAAGGGGACAGCCAGGGCACCCCAGGGACACGCAGGGCACCCCCAGGGACACCAAGGGCACAGACAGGGCACCCTAGGGACACCAAGGGGACAGCCAGGGCACCCCCAGGGACACCAAGGGCACAGACAGGGCACCCTAGGGACACCAAGGGGACAGCCAGGGCACCCCCAGGGACACCAAGGGGACATCTAGAGCACCCCAGGGACACCCAGGGCAACCCCAGGGACA
Source organism: Chamaea fasciata (assembly GCF_029207755.1). Lineage (NCBI taxonomy): Eukaryota > Metazoa > Chordata > Aves > Passeriformes > Sylviidae > Chamaea > Chamaea fasciata. Next base: position 202,407 of record NW_027094182.1, read on the forward strand.
CCTAGAGGACAGACAGAGCACCCCAGGCACACCAACGGCACCCCCAGGGACACCTAGGGGACAGCCAGGGCACCCCGAGGGACACCAGGGCACCACCAGGGACACCTAGGGGACAGCCAGGGCACCCCAGGGACAGCGAGGGCACCCCCAAAGACACCTAGGCGACCTCCAGGGACACGTAGGGGACAGCCAGGGCACCCCAGGGACAGCCAGGGCACCCCCAGGGACACCTAGGGGACAGCCAGGGCATCCCAGGGACAGCCAGGGCACCCCCAGGGACGCCTAGGGGACAGCCAGGGCCCCCCCAGGGACACCTAGGGGACAGCCAGGGCACCCCCAGGGACGCCTAGGGGACAGCCAGGGCACCCCCAGGGACGCCTAGGGGACAGCCAGGGCCCCCCCAGGGACACCTAGAGGACAGCCAGGGCACCCCCAGGGACACCTAGGGCACAGCCAGGGCACCCTAGGGACAGCCAGGGCACCCCGATGGACACCTAAGTGACAGCCAGGGCACCCCAAGGACATCGAGGGACAGCCAGGAACCCCCTGGGACAGCCAGCTCACCCCCACGGCCGCCTCCACCTCCAGGAGCGAACAAAGCCCTCCTCTGGTTCTTTGATGCCTCAAATGGGCCGCCCAAACCTCCCGAATACCCCCCAAAGCACCGAAAGCAGCCCCCAGGACGCCCCCCGGAGCCCCCACTACCCAAAAACCCCCTCCACGACAACTCAGGACCCCCAGGATCCCCCCAAATCCGCGCCCCCCTCACCCTGAGGTCCCGTTTGAGCCGCTCCACGTTGCGGACAGGCACCAGCTCATCAAGCCCCAATCACCAACACCTGCGGGACTGGGATGGACTGAGAGCACTGGGAGGGTGACCAGAGAAACCTGGGATGGACAAAGAGTGGACTGGGATGAACTGGGATGAACTGGCAGGCGTGTGGGGGTCCATGGTGGCCACTCGGTGCCTTACTGGTCTATACTGGGATGGGTCGGATGGCCCCAGGGGAGGGGGTGAGGCCACAATGGTCCAGACTGGGAGGGGAGTCACCATGGCGCCGGAGGCGGAGTCGAGGATAGGAGCGAGGCAGGGACACCTAGGGGACAGCCAGGGCAACCCAGGGACACCCTGGGCACCCCCAGGGACACCTAATGCACCCCCAGGGACACCTAGGGGACAGCCAGGGCCCCCCCAGGGACACCCAGGGCACCCCCAGGGACACCTAGGGGACAGCCAGGGAACCCCAGGGACACCCTGTGCACCCCCAGGGACACCCAGGGCACACCCAGGGACACCTAGGGGACAGCCAGGGCCCCCCCAGGGACACCTAGGGGACAGCCAGGGAACCCCAGGGACACCCTGGGCACCCCCAGGGACACCTAATGCACCCCCAGGGACACCTAGGGGACAGCCAGGGCCCCCCCAGGGACACCCAGGGCACCCCCAGGGACACCTAGGGGACAGCCAGGGAACCACAGGGACACCCTGTGCACCCCCAGGGACACCCAAAGCACACCCAGGGACACCCAGGGGACAGCCACGGCCCCCCCAGGGACACCTAGGGGACAGCCAGGGCCCCCCCAAGGACACCCAGGGCACCCCCAGGGAAACCTAGGGGACAGCCAGGGCCCCCCCAGGGACACCCAGGGCACCCCCAGGGACACCAAGGGGACAGCCAGGGCCCCCCCAGGGACACCTAGGGGACAGCCAGGGCCCCCCCAGGGACACCTAGGGGACAGCCAGGGCACCCCCAGGGACACCTAGGGGACAGCCAGGGCCCCCCCAGGGACACCTAGGGGAGAGCCAGGGAACCCCCAGGGACACCCAGGGCACCCCAAGGGACACCTAGGTGACAGCCAGGGCACCCCCAGGGACACCTAGGGCACAGCCAGGGCACGCCAGGGACAGCCAGGGCAGCTCCAGGGACACCAAGGGGACATCCAGAGCACCCCAGGGACAGCGAGGGCACCCCCAGGGACACCGAAGGAACACCCTGGGCACCCCCAGTGACACCAAGGGGACCCCCAGGGACACCTAGGGGACAGGCAGGGCATTCCCAGGGACACTGACGGGACAGCCAGGGCACGCCCAGAGACCCCTAGGGGACAGCCAGGGCACTCCCAGGGACACTCTGGGCACCCACAGGGACACCTAGGGGACCTCCAGGGCACCCCCAGGGACACCCAGGGCACCCCCAGGGCCACCTAGGGGACAGCCAGGGCACCCCAGGGACAGCCAGGGCCCCCCCAGGGACACCTAGGGGACAGCCAGGGCACCCCAGGCACACCCAGGGCTCCCCCAGGGACACCTAGGGGACAGCCAGGGCACGCCAGGCACACCCAGGGCTCCCCCAGGGACACCTAGGGAACAGCCAGGCCACCCACAGGGACACCGAGGTCACCCCCAGGGACACCTAGGGCACCCCCAGAGACACCGAAGGCACAGCCAGGGCACCCTAGGGACAGCCAGGGCACCGCCAGGGACACCTAGGAGACAGCCAGGGCACCCCCAGGGACACCTAGAACACAGCCAGGGCAACCCCAGGGACACCGAGGGGACAGCCAGGGCACCCCCAGGAACACCTAGGGGACAGCCAGGGCACTCCAGAGACAGCCAGGGCACCCCCAGGGACACCTAGGGGACAGCCAGGGCACCCGAAGGACAGCCAGAGCACCCCCAGGGACACCAAGGGCACAGCCAGGGCACCCTAGGGACAGCCAGGGCAACGCCAGGGACACCTAGGGGACAGCCAGGGCATCCCCAGGGACACCCAGGGCACCCCCAGGGACACCTAGAGGACAGCCAGGGCACCCCCAGAGACACCTAGGGGACAGCCAGGGCCCCCCCAGGGACAACTAGGGGACAGCCAGGGCACTCCAGGGACGCCAAGGGCACCCCCAGGGACACCTAGGGGACAGCCAGGGCACCCTAAAGACAGCCAGGGCACCCCCAGGAACACCTAGGGGACAGGCAGGGCACCCCCAGGGACACCTAGGGGACAGCCAGGGCACCCCCAGGGACATTTAGGGGACAGCCAGGGCACTCCAGGGACACCCAGGGCACCCCCAGGGACACCTAGGGGACAGGCCGAGCACCACCAGGGACACCTAGGGGACAGGCAGGGCACCCCCAGGGACACTGACGGGACAGCCAGGGCACCCCCAGAGACCCCTAGGGGACAGGCCGAGCACCCCCAGGGACACCTAGGGGACAGCCAGGGCACTCCCAGGGACACTCTGGGCACCCACAGGGACACCTTGAAGACAGCCAGGGCACCTCAGGGACATCCAGGGCACCCCCAGGGACACCTAGGGGACAGCCAGGGCACCATAGGGACCGCCAGGGCACCCCCAGGGACACCCAGGGCACCCCCAGGGACACGAAGGGGACTACCAGGGCACCCCCAGGGACACCTAGGGGACAGCCAGGGCACCCCAGGGACACGCAGGGCACCCCCAGGGACACCTAGAGGACAGCCAGGGCACCCGAGGGACAGCCAGAGCACCCCCAGGGACACCGAGGGGAAAGCCAGGGCACCCCCAGGGACGCCTAGGGGACAGCGAGGGCACCCCCAGGGACACCTAGGGGACACCCAGGGCACCCCGAGGGACACCAGGGCACCCCCAGGGACGCCTAGGGGAAGGCAGGACACCCTCAGTGACACCTAGGGGACAGCCAGGGCACCCCCAGGGACATTTAGGGGACAGCCAGGGCACTCCAGGGACACCCAGGGCACCCCCAGGGACACCTAGGGGACAGGCAGGGAACCCCCAGGGACACCTAGGGAACAGGCAGGGCACCCCCAGGGACACTGACGGGACAGCCAGGGCACCCCCAGAGACCCCTAGGGGACAGCCAGGGCACCCCAGGGACACCCAGGGCACCCCCAGGGACACCAAGGGGACAGCCAGGGCACCCCAGGGACACCCAGGGCACCCCCAGGGACACCTAGGGGACAGGCAGGGCACCCTAGGGACACCCAGGGCACCCCGAACGACACCTAGGGGACAGGCAGGGCACACCCAGGGACACCTAGGGGACAGCCAGGGCACCCTAAAGACAGCCAGGTCACCCCCAGGGACACCTAGGGGACAGGCAGGGCACCCCCTGGGACACCAAGGGGAAAGCCAGGGCACTCCCAGGGACATTTAGGGGACAGCCAGGGCACTGCAGGGACACCCAGGGCACACCCAGGGACACCTAGGGGACAGCCAGGGCACTCCAGAGACAGCCAGGGCACCCCCAGGGACACCTAGGGGACAGCCAGGGCACCCGAGGGACAGCCAGAGCACCCCCAGTGACACCAAGGGCACAGCCAGGGCACCCTAGGGACAGCCAGGGCAACGCCAGGGACACCTAGGGGACAGCCAGGGCATCCCCAGGGACACCCAGGGCACCCCCAGGGACACCTAGAGGACAGCCAGGGCACCCCCAGGGACACCTAGGGGACAGCCAGGGCACCCCCAGGGACACCGAGGGGAAAGCCAGGGCACCCCCAGGGACACCGAGGGGAAGGCAGGACACCCCCAGGGACACCTAGGGGGGAGCCAGGGCACCCCCAGGGACATTTAGGGGACAGCCAGGGCACTCCAGGGACACCCAGGGCACCCCCAGGGACACCTGGGGGACAGGCCGAGCACCCCCAGGGACACCTAAGGGACAGGCAGGGCAACCCCAGGGACACTGACGGGACAGCCAGGGCACCCCCAGAGACCCCTAGGGGACAGCCAGGGCACTCCCAGGGACACTCTGGGCACCCACAGGGACACCTTGAAGACAGCCAGGGCACCTCAGGGACATCCAGGGCACCCCCAGGGACACCTAGGGGACAGCCAGGGCACCCCCAGGGACATTTAGGGGACAGCCAGGGCACTCCAGGGACACCCAGGGCACCCCCAGGGACACCTAGGGGACAGGCCGAGCACCCCCAGGGACACCTAGGGGACAGGCAGGGCAACCCCAGGGACACTGACGGGACAGCCAGGGCACCCCCAGAGACCCCTAGGGGACAGCCAGGGCACTCCCAGGGACACTCTGGGCACCCACAGGGACACCTTGAAGACAGCCAGGGCACTTCAGGGACATCCAGGGCACCCCCAGGGACACCTAGGGGACAGACAGGGCACCCTAGGGACCGCCAGGGCACCCCCAGGGACACCCAGGGCACCCCCAGGGACACGAAGGGGACAGCCAGGGCACCCCAGGGACACGCAGGGCACCCCCAGGGACACCAAGGGCACAGACAGGGCACCCTAGGGACACCAAGGGGACAGCCAGGGCACTCCCAGGGACACCAAGGGCACAGACAGGGCACCCTAGGGACACCAAGGGGACAGCCAGGGCACCCCCAGGGACACCAAGGGGACATCTAGAGCACCCCAGGGACACCCAGGGCAACCCCAGGGACACCTAGGGGACAGCCAGGGCACCCCGAGGGACACCTAGGGGACAGCCAGGGAACCCCCAGGGACACCCAGGGCACCCCAAGGGACACCTAGGTGACAGCCAGGGCACCCCCAGGGACCCCTAGGGCACAGCCAGGGCACGCCAGGGACAGCCAGGGCACCTCCAGGGACACCAAGGGGACATCCAGAGCACCCCAGGGACAGCGAGGGCACTTCCAGGGACACCGAAGGAACACCCTGGGCACCCCCAGTGACACCAAGGGGACCCCCAGGGACACCTAGGGGACAGGCAGGGCATTCCCAGGGACACTGACGGGACAGCCAGGGCACGCCCAGAGACCCCTAGGGGACAGCCAGGGCACTCCCAGGGACACTCTGGGCACCCACAGGGACACCTAGGGGACCTCCAGGGCACCCCCAGGGACACCCAGGGCACCCCCAGGGCCACCTAGGGGACAGCCAGGGCACCCCAGGGACAGCCAGGGCCCCCCCAGGGACACCTAGGGGACAGCCAGGGCACCCCAGGCACACCCAGGGCTCCCCCAGGGACACCTAGGGGACAGCCAGGGCACCCCAGGCACACCCAGGGCTCCCCCAGGGACACCTAGGGGACAGCCAGGCCACCCCCAGGGACACCGAGGTCACCCCCAGGGACACCTAGGGCACCCCCAGAGACACCGAAGGCACAGACAGGGCACCCTAGGGACAGCCAGGGCACCGCCAGGGACACCTAGGGGACAGCCAGGGCACCCCCAGGGACACCTAGAAGCCAGCCAGGGCAACCCCAGGGACACCTAGGGGACAGCCAGGGCACCCCCAGGGACACCTAGGGGCCAGCCAGGGCACTCCAGAGACAGCCAGGGCACCCCCAGGGACACCTAGGGGACAGCCAGGGCACCCGAAGGACAGCCAGAGCACCCCCAGGGACACCAAGGGCACCCCCAGGGACACCTAGGGGACAGCCAGGGCACCCCCAGGGACATTTAGGGGACAGCCAGGGCACTCCAGGGACACCCAGGGCACCCCCAGGGACACCTAGGGGACAGGCCGAGCACCCCCAGGGACACCTAGGGGACAGGCAGGGCACCCCCAGGGACACTGACGGGACAGCCAGGGCACCCCCAGAGACCCCTAGGGGACAGGCCGAGCACCCCCAGGGACACCTAGGGGACAGCCAGGGCACCCCCAGGGACATTTAGGGGACAGCCAGGGCACTCCAGGGACACCCAGGGCACCCCCAGGGACACCTAGGGGACAGGCCGAGCACCCCCAGGGACACCTAGGGGACAGCCAGGGCACCCCCAGGAACACCTAGGGGACAGCCAGGGCACTCCAGAGACAGCCAGGGCACCCCCAGGGACACCTAGGGGACAGCCAGGGCACCCGAGGGACAGCCAGAGCACCCCCAGGGACACCAAGGGCACAGCCAGGGCACCCTAGGGACATCCAGGGCAACGCCAGGGACACCTAGGGGACAGCCAGGGCATCCCCAGGGACACCCAGGGCACCCCCAGGGACACCTAGAGGACAGCCAGGGCAACCCAGGGACACCCTGGGCACCCCCAGGGACACCTAATGCACCCCCAGGGACACCTAGGGGACAGCCAGGGCCCCCCCAGGGACACCCAGGGCACCCCCAGGGACACCTAGGGGACAGCCAGAGAACCACAGGGACAGCCTGTGCACCCCCAGGGACACCCAGGGCACACCCAGGGACACCTAGGGGACAGCCAGGGCCCCCCCAGGGACACCTAGGGGACAGCCAGGGAACCCCAGGGACACCCTGGGCACCCCCAGGGACACCTAATGCACCCCCAGGGACACCTAGGGGACAGCCAGGGCCCCCCCAGGGACACCCAGGGCACCCCCAGGGACACCTAGGGGACAGCCAGGGAACCACAGGGACACCCTGTGCACCCCCAGGGACACCCAGGGCACACCCAGGGACACCCAGGGGACAGCCACGGCCCCCCCAGGGACACCTAGGGGACGGCCAGGGCCCCCCCAAGGACACCCAGGGCACCCCCAGGGAAACCTAGGGGACAGCCAGGGCCCCCCCAGGGACACCCAGGGCACCCCCAGGGACCCCAAGGGGACAGCCAGGGCCCCCCCAGGGACACCTAGGGGACAGCCAGGGCCCCCCCAGGGACACCTAGGGGACAGCCAGGGAACCCCCAGGGACACCTAGGGGACAGCCAGGGCCCCCCCAGGGACACCTAGGGGACAGCCAGGGCCCCCCCAGGGACACCTAGGGGACAGCCAGGGAACCCCCAGGGACACCTAGGGGACAGCCAGGGCCCCCCCAGGGACACCTAGGGGACAGCCAGGGAACCCCCAGGGACACCCAGGGCACCCCCAGAGACACCTAGGGGACAGCCAGGGAACCACAGGGACACCCTGTGCACCCCCAGGGACACCCTGTGCACACCCAGGGACAATTAGGGGACAGCCACGGCCCCCCCAGGGACACCTAGGGGACAGCCAGGGCCCCCCCAAGGACACCCAGGGCACCCCTAGGGAAACCTAGGGGACAGCCAGGGATCCCCCAGGGACACCCAGGGCACCCCCAGGGACACCTAGGGGACAGCCAGGGAACCACAGGGACACCCTGTGCACCCCCAGGGACACCCAGGTCACACCCAGGGACACCTAGGGGACAGCCACGGCCCCCCCAGGGACACCTAGGGGACAGCCAGGGCCCCCCCAAGGACACCCAGGGCACCCCCAGGGAAACCTAGGGGACAGCGTGGGCCCCCCCAGGGACACCCAGGTCACCCCCAGGGACACCTAGGGGACAGCCAGGGCCCCCCCAGGGACACCTAGAAGACAGCTAGGGCACCCCCAGGGACACCTAGGGGACAGCCAGGGCCCCCCCAGGGACACCTAGGGGAATGCCAGGGAGCCCCAGGGACACCCTGTGCACGCCCAGGGACACCCAGGGCACACCCAGGGACACCTAGGGGACAGCCAGGGCACCCCCAGGGACACCTACGTCACAGCCAGGGCACCCCAGGGACACTGACGGGACAGCCAGGGCACCCCCAGGGACACCAAGGGGACCACCAGGGACACCTAGGGGACAGCCAGAGCACCCTAGGGACACCTAAGGGACACCCTGGGCACCCCCAGGGACACCAAGGGGACCACCAGGGACACCTAGGGGACAGCCAGGGCCCCCCCAGGGACACCTAGGGGACAGCCAGGGCACTCCAGGGACAGCCAGGGCACCCCCAGGGCCACCTAGGGGACAGCCAGGGCACCCCCAGGGACAGCCAGGGCCCCCCCAGGGACATCCAGGGCACCCCCAGGGACACCTAGGGGACAGCCAGGGCAGCCCAGGGACACCCAGGGCACCCCCATGGACACCTAGGGGACAGCCAGGGCACCCCCAGGGACACCAAGGGGACCCCCAGGGACACCTAGGGGACAGCCAGGGCACCTACAGGGGCACCTAGGGGACAGCCAGGGGACCCCAGGGACACCCAGGGCTCCCCCAGGGACACCTAGGGGACAGCCAGGGCATCCCGAGGGACAGGGAGGGCACCCACAGGGACACCTAGGAGACAGCCAGGGCACGCCAGGGACACCCAGGGCACCCCAGGGACACCTAGAGGACAGCCAGGGCACTACAGGGACACCTAGGGCACAGCCAGGCCAACCCAAGGACAGCCAGGGCAGCCCAGGGACACCTACGGGACAGCCAGGGCACCCCAGGGCAGCCCAGGGACACCCAGGGTACCCCAGGGACACGTAGGGGACCTCCCGGGCACCCCGAGGGACACCAGGGCACCCCAGGGACACCCAGGGCCCCCCTAGGGACACCTACGGGACAGCCAGGGAACGCCAGGGACACCCAGGGCACCCCAGGGACACCTAAGGGACAGCAGGGCACCCCCAGGGACACCTAGGGGACAGGCAGGGCACCCCCAGGGACACTGACGGGACAGCCAGGGCACCCCCAGAGACACCTAGGGGACAGCCAGGGCCCCCCCAGGGAAACCTAGGGGACAGCCAGGGAACCCCAGGGACACCCTGTGCACGCCCAGGAACACCCAGGGCACACCCAGGGACACCTAGGGGACAGCCAGGGCACCCCCAGGGACACCAAGGGCACAGCCAGGGCACCCTAGAGACAGCCAGGGCACCCCCAGGGACACTGACGGGACAGCCAGGGCACCCCAGGGACACCTAGGGCACAGCCCGGGCACCCAAGGGACACCCAGGGCACCCCCAGGGACACCTAGGGGACAGCCAGGGCCCCCCCAGGGACAACTAGGGGACAGCCAGGGCACCCCAGGGACACCCAGGGCACCCCCAGGGACACCAAGGGGACAGACAGGGCACCCCAGGGACACCCTAAGCACCCCCAGGGACACCTAGGGGACAAGCAGGGCATCCCCAGGGACACCCAGGGCACCCCGAACGACACCTAGGGGACAGGCAGGGCACACCCAGGGACACCTAGGGGACAGCCAGGGCACCCTAAAGACAGCCAGGTCACCCCCAGGGACACCTAGGGGACAGGCAGGGCACCCCCAGGGACACCGAGGGGAAAGCCAGGGCACTCCCAGGGACATTTAGGGAACAGCCAGGGAACTCCAGGGACACCCAGGGCACCTCCAGGGACACCTAGGGGACAGCCAGGGCACCCCCAGGGACACCTAGGGGACAGCCAGGGCATCCCCAGGGACTCCCAGGTCACCCCCAGGGACACCTAGGGGACAGCCAGGGCACCCCAGGCACACCCAGGGCACCCCCAGGGACACCTAGGGGACAGCCACGGCACACTAGGGACAGCCAGGGCACCCCCAGGGACACCGAGGGGACAGCCACGGCACCCCCAGAGACACCGAGGGCACAGCCAGGGCACCCTGGGGACAGCCAGGGCACACCCAGGGACACCTAGGGGACAGGCAGGTCACCCCCAGGGACACCTAGGGGACAGCCAGGGCACCCTAGGGACAGCCAGGGCACACCCAGGGACACCTAGGGGACAGCCAGGGAACCCCCAGGGACACCTAGGGGACAGGCAGGGCACCCCCAAGGCACCCCAGGGACACCCAGGGCTCTCCCAGGGACACCAAGAGGACAGCCAGGGCACCCCAGGGACACCTAGGGGACAGCCAGGGCACGCCAGGGACACCCAGGGCACCCCCTGGGACAACAAGTGGACAGACAGGGCACCTCCAGGGACACCGAGGGGAAAGCCAGGGCACCCCCAGGGACACCTAGGGGAAGGCAGGACACCCCAAGGGACACCTAGGGGACAGCCAGGGCACCCCCAGGGACATTTAGGGGACAGCTAGGTCACTCCAGGGACACCCAGGGCACCCCCAGGGACATTTAGGTGACAGCAGGGGCACTCCAGGGACACCCAGGGAACCCCCAGGGACACCTAGAGGACAGGCAGGGAACCCCCAGGGACACCTAGGGGATGGCCAGGGCCCCCCCAGGGACACCTAGAGGACAGGCAGGGAACCCCCAGGGCACCCCAGGGACACCCAGGGCCCCCCAGGGACACCAAGGGGACAGCCAGAGCACCGCAAGGACAGCCAGGGCACCCAGAGGGACACCTAGGGGACAGCCAGGGCACCCCAGGGACACCTAGGGGACAGCCAGGGCACCCCCAGGGACACCTAGGGGACAGCCAGGGCACCCCAGGGACACCCAGGGCACCCCAAGGGACACCTAGGGGACAGCAAGGGCCCCCCCAGGGTCACCCAGGGCACCCCCAGGGACACGTAGGGGACAGCCAGGGCACCCCAGGGACACCCTGGGCGCCCTCAGGGACACCTAGGCGAGAGCCAGGGCACCTCAGGGACACCCAGGGCACCCCCAGGGACACCTAGGGGACAGGCAGGTCACCCCCAGAGACCCCTAGGGGACAGACAGGGCACCCTAGGGACAGCCATGGCACCCCCAGGGACACCGAGGGGACAGGCAGGGAATCCTAGGGACAGCCAGGGCACCCCCACAGACACCGAGGCCACAGCCAGGGCACCCTGGGGATAGGCAGGGCACCCCCAGGGACACCTAGGGGACAGCCAGGGCCCCCCCAAGGACACCTAGGGGAAAGGCAGGGCACCCCCAGGGACACCGAGGGGACAGCCACGGCACCCCCAGGGACACGTAGAGGACAGCCATGGCACCCCAGGGACAGCCAGGGCACCCCCAGGGACACCTAGGGGACAGCCAGGGCACCCCCAGGCACACCAAGGGGACAGCCAGAGCACCCCAGGGACAGCCAGGGCACCCCCAAGGACACCCAGGGCACCCCCAGGGACACCTACGGGACAGCAAGGGCACCCCCAGGGACACCCTGGGCACCCCCAGGGACACGTAGGGGACAGCCAGGGCACCCCAGGGACACCCTGGGCACCCCCAGGGACACCGAGGGAACAGCCAGGGCACCCCAGGGACACCTAGGGGACAGCCAGGGCATCCCCAGGGACACACTGGGCCCCCCAGGGACACCTAGGGGACAGCCTGCGCACCCCCAGGGACACCCAGGGCACCCCTCAGGGACACCTAGGGGACAGCCAGGGCACCCCAGGGACACGTAGGGGACAGCCAGGGCACCCCCAAGGACACCTAGGGGACAGACAGGGCACCCTAGGGACAGCCATGGCACCCCCACAGACACCGAGGCCACAGCCAGGGCACCCTGGGGACAGGCAGGGCACCCCCAGGGACACCTAGGGGACAGGCATGGCACCCCCAGGGACACGTAGGGGACAGGCAGGGCACCCCAAAGGACACCTAGGGGACAGCCAGCGCCCCCCCAAGGACACCTAGGGGAAAGGCAGGGCACCCCCAGGGACACCGAGGGGACAGCCACGGCACCCCCAGGGACACGTAGAGGACAGCCATGGCACCCCAGGGACAGCCAGGGCACCCCCTGGGACAGCTAGGGGACAGCCAGGGCACCCCCAGGCACACCAAGGGGACAGCCAGAGCACCCCAGGGACAGCCAGGGCACCCCCAAGGACACCCAGGGCACCCCCAGGGACACCTACGGGACAGCAAGGGCACCCCCAGGGACACCCTGGGCACCCCCAGGGACACGTAGGGGACAGCCAGGGCACCCCAGGGACACCCTGGGCACCCCCAGGGACACCGAGGGAACAGCCAGGACACCCCAGGGACACCTAGGGGACAGCCAGGGCATCCCCAGGGACACCCAAGGCACACCCAGGGACACCTAGGGGACAGCCTGCGCACCCCCAGGGACACCCAGGGCACCCCTCAGGGACACCTAGGGGACAGGCAGGGCACCCCAGGGACACGTAGGGGACAGCCAGGGCACCCCCAAGGACACCTAGGGGACACGCAGGGTACCCCCAGGGACAACGAGGGGAGAGCCATGGCACCCCCAGGGACACCTGGGGGACAGCCAGGGCACCCTAGGGACAGCCAGGGCACCCCCAGGGACACCAAGGGCACAGCCAGGGCACCCTAGGGACAGCCAGGGCACCCCCAGGGACACCATGGGCACAGATACGGCACCCTAGGGACACCAAGGGGACAGCCAGGGCACCCCCAGGGACACCAAGGGCACAGACAGGGCACCCTAGGGACACCAAGGGGACAGCCAGGGCACCCCCAGGGACACCAAGGGGACATCCAGAGCACCCCAGGGACACCCAGGGCAACCCCAGGGACACCTAGAGGACAGACAGAGCACCCCAGGCACACCAACGGCACCCCCAGGGAGACCTAGGGGACAGCCAGGGCACCCCGAGGGACACCAGGGCACCACCAGGGACACCTAGGGGACAGCCAGGGCACCCCAGGGACAGCCAGGGCACCCCCAGGGACGTCTAGGGGACAGCCAGGGCCCCCCCAGGGACACCTAGGGGACAGCCAGGGCACCCCCAGGGACGCCTAGGGGACAGCCAGGGCACCCCCAGGGACGCCTAGGGGACAGACAGGGCACCCCCAGGGACGCCTAGGGGACAGCCAGGGCACCCCCAGGGACGCCTAGGGGACAGCCAGGGTACCGCCAGAGACCCCTAGGGGCCAGCCAGGGCCCCCCCAGGGACACTTAGGGGCCAGCCAGGGCACCCCCAGGGACACCTAGGAGACTGCCAGGGCACGCCAGGGACAGCCAGGACACCCTCAGGGGCCCCTAGGGGAGAGCCAGGGTACCCCCTGGGACACTGAGGGGACAGCCATGGCACCCCAGGGACACCCAGGGCACCCCCAGGGACACCTAGGGGAGAGGCAGGGAACCCCCAGGGACACCTAGGGGACAGGCAGGGCACCCCCAGGGACACTGACGGGACAGCCAGGGCACCCCCAGGGTCACCTAGGGGACAGCCAGGGCACTCCAGGGACAGCCAGGGCACCCCCAGGGACACCTAGGGGACAGCCAGGGCACTCCGAGGGACACCAGCGCACCCCAAGGGACACCTATGTGACAGCCAGGGCACGCCAGGGACAGCCAGGGCACCACCAGGGACACCAAGGGCACAGCCAGGGCACCCTAGGGACACCCAGCGCACCCCCAGGGACACCTAGGGGACAGCCAGGGCATCCCCAGGGACACCCAGGGCACCCCCAGGGACACCAAGGGGACAGCAAGGGCACCCCCAGGGACACCTAAGGGACACCCTGGGCACCCACAGGGACACCAAGGGGACGCCCAGGGACACCTAGGGGACAGCCAGGGCACCCCAGGGACAGCGAGGGCACCCCCAGGGACACCTAGGGGACAGCCAGGGACATCTAGGGGACAGGCAGGGCACCCCCAGGGACACCGAGGGGAAAGCCAGGGCACCCCCAGGGACGCCTAGGGGAAGGCAGGACACCCTCAGTGACACCTAGGGGACAGCCAGGGCACCCCCAGGGACATTTAGGGGACAGCCAGGGCACTCCAGGGACACCCAGGGCACCCCCAGGGACACCTCGGGGACAGGCAGGGAACCCCCAGGGACACCTAGGGGACAGGCAGGGCACCCCCAGGGACACTGACGGGACAGCCAGGGCACCCCCAGAGACCCCTAGGAGACAGCCAGGGCACCCCAGGGACACCCAGGGCACCCCCAGGGACACCAAGGGGACAGCCAGGGCACCCCAGGGACACCCAGGGCACCCCCAGGGACACCTAGGGGACAGGCAGGGCACCCCCAGGGACACCCAGGGCACCCCGAACGACACCTAGGGGACAGGCAGGGCACACCCAGGGACACCTAGGGGAAAGCCAGGGCACTCCCAGGGACATTTAGGGGACAGCCAGGGCACTCCAGGGACACCCAGGGAACCCCCAGGGACACCTAGAGGACAGGCAGGGAACCCCCAGGGACACCTAGGGGACAGCCAGGGCACACCCAGGGACACCGAAGGAACACCCTGGGCACCCCCAGGGACACCAAGGGGACCCCCAGGGACACCTAGGGGACAGGCAGGGCATTCCCAGGGACACTGACGGGACAGCCAGGGCACCCCCAGAGACCCCTAGGGGACAGCCAGGGCACTCCCAGGGACACTCTGGGCACCCACAGGGACACCTAGGGGACAGCCAGGGCACACCAGGGACACCCAGGGCACCCGCAGGGACACCTAGGGGACCTCCAGGGCACCCCCAGGGACACCCAGGGCACCCCCAGGGCCACCTAGGGGACAGCCAGGGCACCCCAGGGACAGCCAGGGCCCCCCAAGTAACACCTAGGGGACAGCCAGGACACACCCAGGGACACCCAGGGCACCCCCAGGGACACCAAGGGGACAGGCAGGGAACCCCCAGGGACACCTAGGGGATGGCCAGGGCCCCCCCAGGGACACCTAGGGGACAGGCAGGGAACCCCCAGGGCACCCCAGGGACACCCAGGGCTCCCCCAGGGACACCAAGGGGACAGCCAGAGCACCGCAAGGACAGCCAGGGCACCCACAGGGACACCTAGGGGACAGCAAGGGCACCCCAGGGACACCTAGGGGACAGCAAGGGCACCCCCAGGGTCACCCAGGGCACCCCCAGGGACACCTAGGGGACAGCAAGGGCACCCCCAGGGTCACCCAGGGCACCCCCAGGGACACGTAGGGGACAGCCAGGGCACCCCAGGGACACCCTGGGCGCCCTCAGGGAAACCTAGGGGACAGCCAGGGCACCCCCAGGGACACCCAGGGCACCCCCAGGGACACCTAGGGGACAGGCAGGGCACCCCCAGAGACCCCAAGGGGACAGACAGGGCACCCTAGGGACAGCCATGGCACCCCCAGGGACACCGAGGGGACAGGCAGGGAACCCTAGGGACAGCCAGGGCACCCCCAGGGACACCAAGGGCACAGCCAGGGCACCCTGGGGACAGGCAGGGCACTCCCAGGGACACCTAGGGGACAGGAATGGCACCACCCAGGGACACGTAGGGGACAGGCAGGGCACCCCCAGGGACACCTAAGGGACAGCCAGGACCCCCCAAGGACACCAAAGGGAAAGGCAGGGCACCCCCAGGGACACCTAGGGGACAGCAAGGGCACCCCCAGGGTCACCCAGGGCACCCCCAGGGACACGTAGGGGACAGCCAGGGCACCCCAGGGACACCCTGGGCGCCCTCAGGGAAACCTAGGGGACAGCCAGGGCACCCCCAGGGACACCCAGGGCACCCCCAGGGACACCTAGGGGACAGGCAGGGCACACCCAGAGACTCCTAGGGGACAGACAGGGCACCCTAGGGACAGCCATGGCACCCCCAGGGACACCGAGGGGACAGGCAGGGAACGCTAGGGACAGCCAGGGCACCCCCAGGGACACCGAGGGCACAGCCAGGGCACCCTGGGGACAGGCAGGGCACCCCCAGGGACACCTAGGGGACAGGAATGGCACCACCCAGGGACACGTAGGGGACAGGCAGGGCACCCCCAGGGACACCTAAGGGACAGCCAGGGCCCCCCCAAGGACACCAAAGGGAAAGGCAGGGCACCCCCAGGGACACCGAGGGGACAGCCACGGCATCCCCAGGGACACGTAGAGGACAGCCATGGCACCCCAGGGACAGCCAGGGCACCCCCAGGGACACCAAGGGGACAGCCAGAGCACCCCAGGGACACCCAGGGCACCCCCAGGGACACCTAGGGGACAGCCAGGGCACCCCCAGGGACACCTAGGGGACAGCCAGGGCATCCCCAGGGACACCCAGGTCACCCCCAGGGACACCTAGGGGACAGCCACGGCACACTAGGGACAGCCAGGGCACCCCCAGGGACACCGAGGGGACAGCCACGGCACCCCCAGAGACACCGAGGGCACAGCCAGGGCACCCTGGGGACAGCCAGGGCACCCCCAGGGACACCTAGGGGAAAGGCAGGTCACCCCCAGGGACACCTAGGGGACAGCCAGGGCACCCTAGGGACAGCCAGGGCACACCCAGGGACACCTAGGGGACAGGCCTGGCACCTCCAGGGACACCTAGGGGACAGGCAGGGCACCCCCAAGGCACCCCAGGGACACCCAGGGTACCCCCAGGGCCACCTAGGGGAGAGCCAGGGCACCCCCAGGGACACCTAGGGGACAGCCAGGGCACCCCCAGGGACACCTAGGGGACAGCCAGGGCACTCCAGGGACAGCCAGGGCACCCCCAGGGACACCTAGGGGACAGCCAGGGCACCCCGAGGGACACCAGCGCACCCCAAGGGACACCTAGGTGACAGCCAGGGCACCCTAGGGACAGCCAGGGCACCCCCAGGGACCCCTAGGGCACAGCCAGGGCACGCCAGGGACAGCCAGGGCACCCCCAGGGACACCAAGGGGACATCCAGAGCACCCCAGGGACAGCCAGGGCACCCCCAGGGACACCGAAGGAACACCCTGGGCACCCCCAGGGACACCAAGGGGACCCCCAGGGACACCTAGGGGACAGGCAGGGCATTCCCAGGGACACTGACGGGACAGCCAGGGCACCCCCAGAGACCCCTAGTGGACAGCCAGGGCACTCCCAGGGACACTCTGGGCACCCACAGGGACACCTAGGGGACAGCCAGGGCACACCAGGGACACCCAGGGCACCCCCAGGGACACCTAGGGGACCTCCAGGGCACCCCCAGGGACACCCAGGGCACCCCCAGGGCCACCTAGGGGACAGCCAGGGCACCCCAGGGACAGCCAGGGCCCCCCCAGTAACACCTAGGGGACAGCCAGGACACACCCAGGGACACCCAGGGCACCCCCAGGGACACCAAGGGGACAGGCAGGGAACCCCCAGGGACACCTAGGGGATGGCCAGGGCCCCCCCAGGGACACCTAGGGGACAGGCAGGGAACCCCCAGGGCACCCCAGGGACACCCAGGGCTCCCCCAGGGACACCAAGGGGACAGCCAGAGCACCGCAAGGACAGCCAGGGCACCCACAGGGACACCTAGGGGACAGCAAGGGCACCCCAGGGACACCTAGGGGACAGCCAGGGTACCCCCAGGGACACCCAGGGCACCCCCAGGGACACCTAGGGGACAGCAAGGGCACCCCCAGGGTCACCCAGGGCACCCCAGGGACACCCTGGGCGCCCTCAGGGAAACCTAGGGGACAGCCAGGGCACCCCCAGGGACACCCAGGGCACCCCCAGGGACACCTAGGGGACAGGCAGGGAACCCCCAGGGACACCTAGGGGACAGCCAGGGCACACCCAGGGACACCGAAGGAACACCCTGGGCACCCCCAGGGACACCAAGGGGACCCCCAGGGACACCTAGGGGACAGGCAGGGCATTCCCAGGGACACTGACGGGACAGCCAGGGCACCCCCAGAGACCCCTAGGGGACAGCCAGGGCACTCCCAGGGACACTCTGGGCACCCACAGGGACACCTAGGGGACAGCCAGGGCACACCAGGGACACCCAGGGCACCCGCAGGGACACCTAGGGGACCTCCAGGGCACCCCCAGGGACACCCAGGGCACCCCCAGGGCCACCTAGGGGACAGCCAGGGCACCCCAGGGACAGCCAGGGCCCCCCAAGTAACACCTAGGGGACAGCCAGGACACACCCAGGGACACCCAGGGCACCCCCAGGGACACCAAGGGGACAGGCAGGGAACCCCCAGGGACACCTAGGGGATGGCCAGGGCCCCCCCAGGGACACCTAGGGGACAGGCAGGGAACCCCCAGGGCACCCCAGGGACACCCAGGGCTCCCCCAGGGACACCAAGGGGACAGCCAGAGCACCGCAAGGACAGCCAGGGCACCCACAGGGACACCTAGGGGACAGCAAGGGCACCCCAGGGACACCTAGGGGACAGCAAGGGCACCCCCAGGGTCACCCAGGGCACCCCCAGGGACACCTAGGGGACAGCAAGGGCACCCCCAGGGTCACCCAGGGCACCCCCAGGGACACGTAGGGGACAGCCAGGGCACCCCAGGGACACCCTGGGCGCCCTCAGGGAAACCTAGGGGACAGCCAGGGCACCCCCAGGGACACCCAGGGCACCCCCAGGGACACCTAGGGGACAGGCAGGGCACCCCCAGAGACCCCAAGGGGACAGACAGGGCACCCTAGGGACAGCCATGGCACCCCCAGGGACACCGAGGGGACAGGCAGGGAACCCTAGGGACAGCCAGGGCACCCCCAGGGACACCAAGGGCACAGCCAGGGCACCCTGGGGACAGGCAGGGCACTCCCAGGGACACCTAGGGGACAGGAATGGCACCACCCAGGGACACGTAGGGGACAGGCAGGGCACCCCCAGGGACACCTAAGGGACAGCCAGGACCCCCCAAGGACACCAAAGGGAAAGGCAGGGCACCCCCAGGGACACCTAGGGGACAGCAAGGGCACCCCCAGGGTCACCCAGGGCACCCCCAGGGACACGTAGGGGACAGCCAGGGCACCCCAGGGACACCCTGGGCGCCCTCAGGGAAACCTAGGGGACAGCCAGGGCACCCCCAGGGACACCCAGGGCACCCCCAGGGACACCTAGGGGACAGGCAGGGCACACCCAGAGACTCCTAGGGGACAGACAGGGCACCCTAGGGACAGCCATGGCACCCCCAGGGACACCGAGGGGAGAGGCAGGGAACCCTAGGGACAGCCAGGGCACCCCCAGGGACACCGAGGGCACAGCCAGGGCACCCTGGGGACAGGCAGGGCACCCCCAGGGACACCTAGGGGACAGGAATGGCACCACCCAGGGACACGTAGGGGACAGGCAGGGCACCCCCAGGGACACCTAAGGGACAGCCAGGGCCCCCCCAAGGACACCAAAGGGAAAGGCAGGGCACCCCCAGGGACACCGAGGGGACAGCCACGGCATCCCCAGGGACACGTAGAGGACAGCCATGGCACCCCAGGGACAGCCAGGGCACCCCCAGGGACACCAAGGGGACAGCCAGAGCACCCCAGGGACACCCAGGGCACTCCCAGGGACACCTAGGGGACAGCCAGGGCACCCCCAGGGACACCTAGGGGACAGCCAGGGCATCCCCAGGGACACCCAGGTCACCCCCAGGGACACCTAGGGGACAGGCACGGCACACTAGGGACAGCCAGGGCACCCCCAGGGACACCGAGGGGACAGCCACGGCACCCCCAGAGACACCGAGGGCACAGCCAGGGCACCCTGGGGACAGCCAGGGCACCCCCAGGGACACCTAGGGGAAAGGCAGGTCACCCCCAGGGACACCTAGGGGACAGCCAGGGCACCCTAGGGACAGCCAGGGCACACCCAGGGACACCTAGGGGACAGGCCTGGCACCTCCAGGGACACCTAGGGGACAGGCAGGGCACCCCCAAGGCACCCCAGGGACACCCAGGGTACCCCCAGGGCCACCTAGGGGAGAGCCAGGGCACCCCCAGGGACACCTAGGGGACAGCCTGGGCACCCCCAGGGACACCTAGGGGACAGCCAGGGCACTCCAGGGACAGCCAGGGCACCCCCAGGGACACCTAGGGGACAGCCAGGGCACCCCGAGGGACACCAGCGCACCCCAAGGGACACCTAGGTGACAGCCAGGGCACCCTAGGGACAGCCAGGGCACCCCCAGGGACCCCTAGGGCACAGCCAGGGCACGCCAGGGACAGCCAGGGCACCCCCAGGGACACCAAGGGGACATCCAGAGCACCCCAGGGACAGCCAGGGCACCCCCAGGGACACCGAAGGAACACCCTGGGCACCCCCAGGGACACCAAGGGGACCCCCAGGGACACCTAGGGGACAGGCAGGGCATTCCCAGGGACACTGACGGGACAGCCAGGGCACCCCCAGAGACCCCTAGTGGACAGCCAGGGCACTCCCAGGGACACTCTGGGCACCCACAGGGACACCTAGGGGACAGCCAGGGCACACCAGGGACACCCAGGGCACCCCCAGGGACACCTAGGGGACCTCCAGGGCACCCCCAGGGACACCCAGGGCACCCCCAGGGCCACCTAGGGGACAGCCAGGGCACCCCAGGGACAGCCAGGGCCCCCCCAGTAACACCTAGGGGACAGCCAGGACACACCCAGGGACACCCAGGGCACCCCCAGGGACACCTAGGGGACAGGAATGGCACCACCCAGGGACACGTAGGGGACAGGCAGGGCACCCCCAGGGACACCTAGGGGACAGCCAGGGCACCCCAGGGACAGCGAGGGCACCCCCAGGGACACCTAGGGGACAGCCAGGGACATCTAGGGGACAGGCAGGGCACCCCCAGGGACACCGAGGGGAAAGCCAGGGCACCCCCAGGGACGCCTAGGGGAAGGCAGGACACCCTCAGTGACACCTAGGGGACAGCCAGGGCACCCCCAGGGACATTTAGGGGACAGCCAGGGCACTCCAGGGACACCCAGGGCACCCCCAGGGACACCTCGGGGACAGGCAGGGAACCCCCAGGGACACCTAGGGGACAGGCAGGGCACCCCCAGCGACACTGACGGGACAGCCAGGGCACCCCCAGAGACCCCTAGGAGACAGCCAGGGCACCCCAGGGACACCCAGGGCACCCCCAGGGACACCAAGGGGACAGCCAGGGCACCCCAGGGACACCCAGGGCACCCCCAGGGACACCTAGGGGACAGGCAGGGCACCCCCAGGGACACCCAGGGCACCCCGAACGACACCTAGGGGACAGGCAGGGCACACCCAGGGACACCTAGGGGACAGGCAGGGAACCCCCAGGGACACCGAGGGGAAAGCCAGGGCACTCCCAGGGACATTTAGGGGACAGCCAGGGCACCCCAGGCACACCCAGGGCACCCCCAGGGACATTTAGGTGACAGCCAGGGCACTCCAGGGACACCCAGGGAACCCCCAGGGACACCTAGAGGACAGGCAGGGAACCCCCAGGGACACCTAGGGGACAGCCAGGGCACACCCAGGGACACCGAAGGAACACCCTGGGCACCCCCAGGGACACCAAGGGGACCCCCAGGGACACCTAGGGGACAGGCAGGGCATTCCCAGGGACACTGACGGGACAGCCAGGGCACCCCCAGAGACCCCTAGGGGACAGCCAGGGCACTCCCAGGGACACTCTGGGCACCCACAGGGACACCTAGGGGACAGCCAGGGCACACCAGGGACACCCAGGGCACCCGCAGGGACACCTAGGGGACCTCCAGGGCACCCCCAGGGACACCCAGGGCACCCCCAGGGCCACCTAGGGGACAGCCAGGGCACCCCAGGGACAGCCAGGGCCCCCCAAGTAACACCTAGGGGACAGCCAGGACACACCCAGGGACACCCAGGGCACCCCCAGGGACACCAAGGGGACAGGCAGGGAACCCCCAGGGACACCTAGGGGATGGCCAGGGCCCCCCCAGGGACACCTAGGGGACAGGCAGGGAACCCCCAGGGCACCCCAGGGACACCCAGGGCTCCCCCAGGGACACCAATGGGACAGCCAGAGCACCGCAAGGACAGCCAGGGCACCCACAGGGACACCTAGGGGACAGCAAGGGCACCCCAGGGACACCTAGGGGACAGCAAGGGCACCCCCAGGGTCACCCAGGGCACCCCCAGGGACACCTAGGGGACAGCAAGGGCACCCCCAGGGTCACCCAGGGCACCCCCAGGGACACGTAGGGGACAGCCAGGGCACCCCAGGGACACCCTGGGCGCCCTCAGGGAAACCTAGGGGACAGCCAGGGCACCCCCAGGGACACCCAGGGCACCCCCAGGGACACCTAGGGGACAGGCAGGGCACCCCCAGAGACCCCAAGGGGACAGACAGGGCACCCTAGGGACAGCCATGGCACCCCCAGGGACACCGAGGGGACAGGCAGGGAACCCTAGGGACAGCCAGGGCACCCCCAGGGACACCAAGGGCACAGCCAGGGCACCCTGGGGACAGGCAGGGCACTCCCAGGGACACCTAGGGGACAGGAATGGCACCACCCAGGGACACGTAGGGGACAGGCAGGGCACCCCCAGGGACACCTAAGGGACAGCCAGGACCCCCCAAGGACACCAAAGGGAAAGGCAGGGCACCCCCAGGGACACCTAGGGGACAGCAAGGGCACCCCCAGGGTCACCCAGGGCACCCCCAGGGACACGTAGGGGACAGCCAGGGCACCCCAGGGACACCCTGGGCGCCCTCAGGGAAACCTAGGGGACAGCCAGGGCACCCCCAGGGACACCCAGGGCACCCCCAGGGACACCTAGGGGACAGGCAGGGCACACCCAGAGACTCCTAGGGGACAGACAGGGCACCCTAGGGACAGCCATGGCACCCCCAGGGACACCGAGGGGATAGGCAGGGAACCCTAGGGACAGCCAGGGCACCCCCAGGGACACCGAGGGCACAGCCAGGGCACCCTGGGGACAGGCAGGGCACCCCCAGGGACACCTAGGGGACAGGAATGGCACCACCCAGGGACACGTAGGGGACAGGCAGGGCACCCCCAGGGACACCTAAGGGACAGCCAGGGCCCCCCCAAGGACACCAAAGGGAAAGGCAGGGCACCCCCAGGGACACCGAGGGGACAGCCACGGCATCCCCAGGGACACGTAGAGGACAGCCATGGCACCCCAGGGACAGCCAGGGCACCCCCAGGGACACCAAGGGGACAGCCAGAGCACCCCAGGGACACCCAGGGCACCCCCAGGGACACCTAGGGGACAGCCAGGGCACCCCCAGGGACACCTAGGGGACAGCCAGGGCATCCCCAGGGACACCCAGGTCACCCCCAGGGACACCTAGGGGACAGCCACGGCACACTAGGGACAGCCAGGGCACCCCCAGGGACACCGAGGGGACAGCCACGGCACCCCCAGAGACACCGAGGGCACAGCCAGGGCACCCTGGGGACAGCCAGGGCACCCCCAGGGACACCTAGGGGAAAGGCAGGTCACCCCCAGGGACACCTAGGGGACAGCCAGGGCACCCTAGGGACAGCCAGGGCACACCCAGGGACACCTAGGGGACAGGCCTGGCACCTCCAGGGACACCTAGGGGACAGGCAGGGCACCCCCAAGGCACCCCAGGGACACCCAGGGTACCCCCAGGGCCACCTAGGGGAGAGCCAGGGCACCCCCAGGGACACCTAGGGGACAGCCAGGGCACCCCCAGGGACACCTAGGGGACAGCCAGGGCACTCCAGGGACAGCCAGGGCACCCCCAGGGACACCTAGGGGACAGCCAGGGCACCCCGAGGGACACCAGCGCACCCCAAGGGACACCTAGGTGACAGCAAGGGCACCCTAGGGACAGCCAGGGCACCCCCAGGGACCCCTAGGGCACAGCCAGGGCACGCCAGGGACAGCCAGGGCACCCCCAGGGACACCAAGGGGACATCCAGAGCACCCCAGGGACAGCCAGGGCACCCCCAGGGACACCGAAGGAACACCCTGGGCACCCCCAGGGACACCAAGGGGACCCCCAGGGACACCTAGGGGACAGGCAGGGCATTCCCAGGGACACTGACGGGACAGCCAGGGCACCCCCAGAGACCCCTAGTGGACAGCCAGGGCACTCCCAGGGACACTCTGGGCACCCACAGGGACACCTAGGGGACAGCCAGGGCACACCAGGGACACCCAGGGCACCCCCAGGGACACCTAGGGGACCTCCAGGGCACCCCCAGGGACACCCAGGGCACCCCCAGGGCCACCTAGGGGACAGCCAGGGCACCCCAGGGACAGCCAGGGCCCCCCCAGTAACACCTAGGGGACAGCCAGGACACACCCAGGGACACCCAGGGCACCCCCAGGGACACCAAGGGGACAGGCAGGGAACCCCCAGGGACACCTAGGGGATGGCCAGGGCC
Organism: Chamaea fasciata; assembly: GCF_029207755.1. NCBI lineage: Eukaryota > Metazoa > Chordata > Aves > Passeriformes > Sylviidae > Chamaea > Chamaea fasciata. The sequence goes on from NW_027094182.1 coordinate 226,986, forward strand.
CCCCCAGGGACACCTAGGGGACAGGCAGGGAACCCCCAGGGCACCCCAGGGACACCCAGGGCTCCCCCAGGGACACCAAGGGGACAGCCAGAGCACCGCAAGGACAGCCAGGGCACCCACAGGGACACCTAGGGGACAGCAAGGGCACCCCAGGGACACCTAGGGGACAGCCAGGGTACCCCCAGGGACACCCAGGGCACCCCCAGGGACACCTAGGGGACAGCAAGGGCACCCCCAGGGTCACCCAGGGCACCCCAGGGACACCCTGGGCGCCCTCAGGGAAACCTAGGGGACAGCCAGGGCACCCCCAGGGACACCCAGGGCACCCCCAGGGACACCTAGGGGACAGGCAGGGCACCCCCAGAGACCCCAAGGGGACAGACAGGGCACCCTAGGGACAGCCATGGCACCCCCAGGGACACCGAGGGGACAGGCAGGGAACCCTAGGGACAGCCAGGGCACCCCCAGGGACACCAAGGGCACAGCCAGGGCACCCTGGGGACAGGCAGGGCACTCCCAGGGACACCTAGGGGACAGGAATGGCACCACCCAGGGACACGTAGGGGACAGGCAGGGCACCCCCAGGGACACCTAAGGGACAGCCAGGACCCCCCAAGGACACCAAAGGGAAAGGCAGGGCACCCCCAGGGACACCGAGGGGACAGCCACGGCACCCCTAGGGACACGTAGAGGACAGCCATGGCACCCCAGGGACAGCCAGGGCAACCCCAGGGACACCAAGGGGACAGCCAGAGCACCCCAGGGACACCCAGGGCACCCCCAGGGACACCTAGGGGACAGCCAGGGCACCCCCAGGGACACCTAGGGGACAGCCAGGGCATCCCCAGGGACACCCAGGTCACCCCCAGGGACACCTAGGGGACAGCCACGGCACACTAGGGACAGCCAGGGCACCCCCAGGGACACCGAGGAGACAGCCACGGCACCCCCAGAGACACCGAGGGCACAGCCAGGGCACCCTGGGGACAGCCAGGGCACCCCCAGGGACACCTAGGGGACAGGCAGGTCACCCCCAGGGACACCTAGGGGACAGCCAGGGCACCCTAGGGACAGCCAGGGCACACCCAGGGACACCTAGAGGACAGGCCTGGCACCCCCAGGGACACCTAGGGGACAGGCAGGGCACCCCCAAGGCACCCCAGGGACACCCAGGGCACCCCCAGGGCCACCTAGGGGATAGCCAGGGCACCCCAGGGACAGAGAGGGCACCCCCAGGGACACCCAGGGCACCCCCATGGAAACCTAGGGGACAGCCAGGGCACCCCCAGGGACACCTAGGGGAGAGGCAGGGCACCCCCAGGGACACCTAGGGGACAGCCAGGGCACCCCCAGGGACACCTAGGGGACAGCCAGGGCACTCCAGGGACAGCCAGGGCACCCCCAGGGACACCTAGGGGACAGCCAGGGCACCCCGAGGGACACCAGCGCACCCCAAGGGACACCTAGGTGACAGCCAGGGCACCCTAGGGACAGCCAGGGCACCCCCAGGGACCCCTAGGGCACAGCCAGGGCACGCCAGGGACAGCCAGGGCACCCCCAGGGACACCAAGGGGACATCCAGAGCACCCCAGGGACAGCCAGGGCACTCCCAGGGACACTCTGGGCACCCACAGGGACACCTAGGGGACAGCCAGGGCACACCAGGGACACCCAGGGCACCCCCAGGGACACCTAGGGGACCTCCAGGGCACCCCCAGGGACACCCAGGGCACCCCCAGGGCCACCTAGGGGACAGCCAGGGCACCCCAGGGACAGCCAGGGCCCCCCCAGTAACACCTAGGGGACAGCCAGGACACACCCAGGGACACCCAGGGCACCCCCAGGGACACCAAGGGGACAGGCAGGGAACCCCCAGAGACACCTAGGGGATGGCCAGGGCCCCCCCAGGGACACCTAGGGGACAGGCAGGGAACCCCCAGGGCACCCCAGGGACACCCAGGGCTCCCCCAGGGACACCAAGGGGACAGCCAGAGCACCGCAAGGACAGCCAGGGCACCCACAGGGACACATAGGGGACAGCAAGGGCACCCCAGGGACACCTAGGGGACAGCCAGGGTACCCCCAGGGACACCCAGGGCACCCCCAGGGACACCTAGGGGACAGCAAGGGCACCCCCAGGGTCACCCAGGGCACCCCCAGGGACACGTAGGGGACAGCCAGGGCACCCCAGGGACACCCTGGGCGCCCTCAGGGAAACCTAGGGGACAGCCAGGGCACCCCCAGGGACACCCAGGGCACCCCCAGGGACACCTAGGGGACAGGCAGGGCACCCCCAGAGACCCCAAGGGGACAGACAGGGCACCCTAGGGACAGCCATGGCACCCCCAGGGACACCTCGGGGACAGGCAGGGAACCCTAGGGACAGCCAGGGCACCCCCAGGGACACCAAGGGCACAGCCAGGGCACCCTGGGGACAGGCAGGGCACTCACAGGGACACCTAGGGGACAGGAATGGCACCACCCAGGGACACGTAGGGGACCGGCAGGGCACCCCCAGGGACACCTAAGGGACAGCCAGGACCCCCCAAGGACACCAAAGGGAAAGGCAGGGCACCCCCAGGGACACCGAGGGGACAGCCACGGCACCCCTAGGGACACGTAGAGGACAGCCATGGCACCCCAGGGACAGCCAGGGCACCCCCAGGGACACCAAGGGGACAGCCAGAGCACCCCAGGGACACCCAGGGCACCCCCAGGGACACCTAGGGGACAGCCAGGGCACCCCCAGGGACACCTAGGGGACAGACAGGGCATCCCCAGGGACAGCCAGGTCACCCCCAGGGACACCAAGGGGACAGCCACGGCACACTAGGGACAGCCAGGGCACCCCCAGGGACACCGAGGAGACAGCCACGGCACCCCCAGAGACACCGAGGGCACAGCCAGGGCACCCTGGGGACAGCCAGGGCACCCCCAGGGACACCTAGGGGACAGGCAGGTCACCCCCAGGGACACCTAGGGGACAGCCAGGGCACCCTAGGGACAGCCAGGGCACACCCAGGGACACCTAGGGGACAGGCCTGGCACCCCCAGGGACACCTAGGGGACAGGCAGGGCACCCCCAAGGCACCCCAGGGACACCCAGGGCACCCCCAGGGCCACCTAGGGGATAGCCAGGGCACCCCAGGGACAGCGAGGGCACCCCCAGGGACACCCAGGGCACCCCCATGGAAACCTAGGGGACAGCCAGGGCACCCCCAGGGACACCTAGGGGAGAGGCAGGGCACCCCCAGGGACACCTAGGGGACAGCCAGGGCACCCCCAGGGACACCTAGGGGACAGCCAGGGCACTCCAGGGACAGCCAGGGCACCCCCAGGGACACCTAGGGGACAGCCAGGGCACCCCGAGGGACACCAGCGCACCCCAAGGGACACCTAGGTGACAGCCAGGGCACCCTAGGGACAGCCAGGGCACCCCCAGGGACCCCTAGGGCACAGCCAGGGCACGCCAGGGACAGCCAGGGCACCCCCAGGGACACCAAGGGGACATCCAGAGCACCCCAGGGACAGCCAGGGCACACCCAGGGACACTCTGGGCACCCACAGGGACACCTAGGGGACAGCCAGGGCACACCAGGGACACCCAGGGCACCCCCAGGGACACCTAGGGGACCTCCAGGGCACCCCCAGGGACACCCAGGGCACCCCCAGGGCCACCTAGGGGACAGCCAGGGCACCCCAGGGACAGCCAGGGCCCCCCCAGTAACACCTAGGGGACAGCCAGGGCACACCCAGGGACACCCAGGGCACCCCCAGGGACACCAAGGGGACAGGCAGGGAACCCCCAGGGACACCTAGGGGATGGCCAGGGCCCCCCCAGGGACACCTAGGGGACAGGCAGGGAACCCCCAGGGCACCCCAGGGACACCCAGGGCTCCCCCAGGGACACCAAGGGGACAGCCAGAGCACCGCAAGGACAGCCAGGGCACCCACAGGGACACCTAGGGGACAGCAAGGGCACCCCAGGGACACCTAGGGGACAGCCAGGGTACCCCCAGGGACACCCAGGGCACCCCCAGGGACACCAAGGGGACAGCAAGGGCACCCCCAGGGTCACCCAGGGCACCCCCAGGGACACGTAGGGGACAGCCAGGGCACCCCAGGGACACCCTGGGCGCCCTCAGGGAAACCTAGGGGACAGCCAGGGCACCCCCAGGGACACCCAGGGCACCCCCAGGGACACCTAGGGGACAGGCAGGGCACCCCCAGAGACCCCTAGGGGGCAGACAGGGCACCCTAGGGACAGCCATGGCACCCCCAGGGACACCGAGGGGACAGGCAGGGAACCCTAGGGACAGCCAGGGCACCCCCAGGGACACCAAGGGCACAGCCAGGGCACCCTGGGGACAGGCAGGGCACCCCCAGGGACACCTAGGGGACAGGAATGGCACCACCCAGGGACACGTAGGGGACAGGCAGGGCACCCCCAGGGACACCTAAGGGACAGCCAGGACCCCCCAAGGACACCAAAGGGAAAGGCAGGGCACCCCCAGGGACACCGAGGGGACAGCCACGGCACCCCCAGGGACACGTAGAGGACAGCCATGGCACCCCAGGGACAGCCAGGGCACCCCCAGGGACACCAAGGGGACAGCCAGAGCACCCCAGGGACACCCAGGGCACCCCCAGGGACACCTAGGGGACAGCAAGGGCACCCCAGGGACACCTAGGGGACAGCCAGGGTACCCCCAGGGACACCCAGGGCACCCCCAGGGACACCTAGGGGACAGCAAGGGCACCCCCAGGGTCACCCAGGGCACCCCCAGGGACACGTAGGGGACAGCCAGGGCACCCCAGGGACACCCTGGGCGCCCTCAGGGAAACCTAGGGGACAGCCAGGGCACCCCCAGGGACACCCAGGGCACCCCCAGGGACACCTAGGGGACAGGCAGGGCACCCCCAGAGACCCCAAGGGGACAGACAGGGCACCCTAGGGACAGCCATGGCACCCCCAGGGACACCGAGGGGACAGGCAGGGAACCCTAGGGACAGCCAGGGCACCCCCAGGGACACCAAGGGCACAGCCAGGGCACCCTGGGGACAGGCAGGGCACTCCCAGGGACACCTAGGGGACAGGAATGGCACCACCCAGGGACACGTAGGGGACAGGCAGGGCACCCCCAGGGACACCTAAGGGACAGCCAGGACCCCCCAAGGACACCAAAGGGAAAGGCAGGGCACCCCCAGGGACACCGAGGGGACAGCCACGGCACCCCTAGGGACACGTAGAGGACAGCCATGGCACCCCAGGGACAGCCAGGGCACCCCCAGGGACACCAAGGGGACAGCCAGAGCACCCCAGGGACACCCAGGTAACCCCCAGGGACACCTAGGCGACAGCCAGGGCACCCCCAGGGACACCTAGGGGACAGCCAGGGCATCCCCAGGGACACCCAGGTCACCCCCAGGGACACCTAGGGGACAGCCACGGCACACTAGGGACAGCCAGGGCACCCCCAGGGACACCGAGGAGACAGCCACGGCACCCCCAGAGACACCGAGGGCACAGCCAGGGCACCCTGGGGACAGCCAGGGCACCCCCAGGGACACCTAGGGGACAGGCAGGTCACCCCCAGGGACACCTAGGGGACAGCCAGGGCACCCTAGGGACAGCCAGGGCACACCCAGGGACACCTAGGGGACAGGCCTGGCACCCCCAGGGACACCTAGGGGACAGGCAGGGCACCCCCAAGGCACCCCAGGGACACCCAGGGCACCCCCAGGGCCACCTAGGGGATAGCCAGGGCACCCCAGGGACAGCGAGGGCACCCCCAGGGACACCCAGGGCACCCCCATGGAAACCTAGGGGACAGCCAGGGCACCCCCAGGGACACCTAGGGGAGAGGCAGGGCACCCCCAGGGACACCTAGGGGACAGCCAGGGCACCCCCAGGGACACCTAGGGGACAGCCAGGGCACTCCAGGGACAGCCAGGGCACCCCCAGGGACACCTAGGGGACAGCCAGGGCACCCCGAGGGACACCAGCGCACCCCAAGGGACACCTAGGTGACAGCCATGGCACCCTAGGGACAGCCAGGGCACCCCCAGGGACCCCTAGGGCACAGCCAGGGCACGCCAGGGACAGCCAGGGCACCCCCAGGGACACCAAGGGGACATCCAGAGCACCCCAGGGACAGCCAGGGCACTCCCAGGGACACTCTGGGCACCCACAGGGACACCTAGGGGACAGCCAGGGCACACCAGGGACACCCAGGGCACCCCCAGGGACACCTAGGGGACCTCCAGGGCACCCCCAGGGACACCCAGGGCACCCCCAGGGCCACCTAGGGGACAGCCAGGGCACCCCAGGGACAGCCAGGGCCCCCCCAGTAACACCTAGGGGACAGCCAGGACACACCCAGGGACACCCAGGGCACCCCCAGGGACACCAAGGGGACAGGCAGGGAACCCCCAGGGACACCTAGGGGATGGCCAGGGCCCCCCCAGGGACACCTAGGGGACAGGCAGGGAACCCCCAGGGCAACCCAGGGACACCCAGGGCTCCCCCAGGGACACCAAGGGGACAGCCAGAGCACCGCAAGGACAGCCAGGGCACCCACAGGGACACCTAGGGGACAGCAAGGGCACCCCAGGGACACCTAGGGGACAGCCAGGGTACCCCCAGGGACACCCAGGGCACCCCCAGGGACACCTAGGGGACAGCAAGGGCACCCCCAGGGTCACCCAGGGCACCCCCAGGGACACGTAGGGGACAGCCAGGGCACCCCAGGGACACCCTGGGCGCCCTCAGGGAAACCTAGGGGACAGCCAGGGCACCCCCAGGGACACCCAGGGCACCCCCAGGGACACCTAGGGGACAGGCAGGGCACCCCCAGAGACCCCAAGGGGACAGACAGGGCACCCTAGGGACAGCCATGGCACCCCCAGGGACACCGAGGGGACAGGCAGGGAACCCTAGGGACAGCCAGGGCACCCCCAGGGACACCAAGGGCACAGCCAGGGCACCCTGGGGACAGGCAGGGCACTCACAGGGACACCTAGGGGACAGGAATGGCACCACCCAGGGACACGTAGGGGACAGGCAGGGCACCCCCAGGGACACCTAAGGGACAGCCAGGACCCCCCAAGGACACCAAAGGGAAAGGCAGGGCACCCCCAGGGACACCGAGGGGACAGCCACGGCACCCCTAGGGACACGTAGAGGACAGCCATGGCACCCCAGGGACAGCCAGGGCACCCCCAGGGACACCAAGGGGACAGCCAGAGCACCCCAGGGACACCCAGGGCACCCCCAGGGACACTTAGGGGACAGCCAGGGCACCCCCAGGGACACCTAGGGGACAGCCAGGGCATCCCCAGGGACACCCAGGTCACCCCCAGGGACACCTAGGGGACAGCCACGGCACACTAGGGACAGCCAGGGCACCCCCAGGGACACCGAGGAGACAGCCACGGCACCCCCAGAGACACCGAGGGCACAGCCAGGGCACCCTGGGGACAGCCAGGGCACCCCCAGGGACACCTAGGGGACAGGCAGGTCACCCCCAGGGACACCTAGGGGACAGCCAGGGCACCCTAGGGACAGCCAGGGCACACCCAGGGACACCTAGGGGACAGGCCTGGCACCCCCAGGGACACCTAGGGGACAGGCAGGGCACCCCCAAGGCACCCCAGGGACACCCAGGGCACCCCCAGGGCCACCTAGGGGATAGCCAGGGCACCCCAGGGACAGCGAGGGCACCCCCAGGGACACCCAGGGCACCCCCATGGAAACCTAGGGGACAGCCAGGGCACCCCCAGGGACACCTAGGGGACAGCCAGGGCACTCCAGGGACAGCCAGGGCACCCCCAGGGACACCTAGGGGACAGCCAGGGCACCCCGAGGGACACCAGCGCACCCCAAGGGACACCTAGGTGACAGCCAGGGCACCCTAGGGACAGCCAGGGCACCCCCAGGGACCCCTAGGGCACAGCCAGGGCACGCCAGGGACAGCCAGGGCACCCCCAGGGACACCAAGGGGACATCCAGAGCACCCCAGGGACAGCCAGGGCACTCCCAGGGACACTCTGGGCACCCACAGGGACACCTAGGGGACAGCCAGGGCACACCAGGGACACCCAGGGCACCCCCAGGGACACCTAGGGGACCTCCAGGGCACCCCCAGGGACACCCAGGGCACCCCCAGGGCCACCTAGGGGACAGCCAGGGCACCCCAGGGACAGCCAGGGCCCCCCCAGTAACACCTAGGGGACAGCCAGGGCACACCCAGGGACACCCAGGGCACCCCCAGGGACACCAAGGGGACAGGCAGGGAACCCCCAGGGACACCTAGGGGATGGCCAGGGCCCCCCCAGGGACACCTAGGGGACAGGCAGGGAACCCCCAGGGCACCCCAGGGACACCCAGGGCTCCCCCAGGGACACCAAGGGGACAGCCAGAGCACCGCAAGGACAGCCAGGGCACCCACAGGGACACCTAGGGGACAGCAAGGGCACCCCAGGGACACCTAGGGGACAGCCAGGGTACCCCCAGGGACACCCAGGGCACCCCCAGGGACACCGAGGGGACAGCAAGGGCACCCCCAGGGTCACCCAGGGCACCCCCAGGGACACGTAGGGGACAGCCAGGGCACCCCAGGGACACCCTGGGCGCCCTCAGGGAAACCTAGGGGACAGCCAGGGCACCCCCAGGGACACCCAGGGCACCCCCAGGGACACCTAGGGGACAGGCAGGGCACCCCCAGAGACCCCTAGGGGGCAGACAGGGCACCCTAGGGACAGCCATGGCACCCCCAGGGACACCGAGGGGACAGGCAGGGAACCCTAGGGACAGCCAGGGCACCCCCAGGGACACCAAGGGCACAGCCAGGGCACCCTGGGGACAGGCAGGGCACCCCCAGGGACACCTAGGGGACAGGAATGGCACCACCCAGAGACACGTAGGGGACAGGCAGGGCACCCCCAGGGACACCTAAGGGACAGCCAGGACCCCCCAAGGACACCAAAGGGAAAGGCAGGGCACCCCCAGGGACACCGAGGGGACAGCCACGGCACCCCCAGGGACACGTAGAGGACAGCCATGGCACCCCAGGGACAGCCAGGGCACCCCCAGGGACACCAAGGGGACAGCCAGAGCACCCCAGGGACACCCAGGGCACCTCCAGGGACACCTAGGGGACAGCAAGGGCACCCCAGGGACACCTAGGGGACAGCCAGGGTACCCCCAGGGACACCCAGGGCACCCCCAGGGACACCTAGGGGACAGCAAGGGCACCCCCAGGGTCACCCAGGGCACCCCCAGGGACACGTAGGGGACAGCCAGGGCACCCCAGGGACACCCTGGGCGCCCTCAGGGAAACCTAGGGGACAGCCAGGGCACCCCCAGGGACACCTAGGGGACAGCCAGGGCATCCCCAGGGACACCCAGGTCACCCCCAGGGACACCTAGGGGACAGCCACGGCACACTAGGGACAGCCAGGGCACCCCCAGGGACACCAAGGGGACAGCCAGAGCACCCCAGGGACACCCAGGGCACCCCCAGGGACACCTAGGGGACAGCCAGGGCACCCCCAGGGACACCTAGGGGACAGCCAGGGCATCCCCAGGGACACCCAGGTCACCCCCAGGGACACCTAGGGGACAGCCACGGCACACTAGGGACAGCCAGGGCACCCCCAGGGACACCGAGGAGACAGCCACGGCACCCCCAGAGACACCGAGGGCACAGCCAGGGCACCCTGGGGACAGCCAGGGCACCCCCAGGGACACCTAGGGGACAGGCAGGTCACCCCCAGGGACACCTAGGGGACAGCCAGGGCACCCTAGGGACAGCCAGGGCACACCCAGGGACACCTAGGGGACAGGCCTGGCACCCCCAGGGACACCTAGGGGACAGGCAGGGCACCCCCAAGGCACCCCAGGGACACCCAGGGCACCCCCAGGGCCACCTAGGGGATAGCCAGGGCACCCCAGGGACAGCGAGGGCACCCCCAGGGACACCCAGGGCACCCCCATGGAAACCTAGGGGACAGCCAGGGCACCCCCAGGGACACCTAGGGGAGAGGCAGGGCACCCCCAGGGACACCTAGGGGACAGCCAGGGCACCCCCAGGGACACCTAGGGGACAGCCAGGGCACTCCAGGGACAGCCAGGGCACCCCCAGGGACACCTAGGGGACAGCCAGGGCACCCCGAGGGACACCAGCGCACCCCAAGGGACACCTAGGTGACAGCCAGGGCACCCTAGGGACAGCCAGGGCACCCCCAGGGACCCCTAGGGCACAGCCAGGGCACGCCAGGGACAGCCAGGGCACCCCCAGGGACACCAAGGGGACATCCAGAGCACCCCAGGGACAGCCAGGGCACTCCCAGGGACACTCTGGGCACCCACAGGGACACCTAGGGGACAGCCAGGGCACACCAGGGACACCCAGGGCACCCCCAGGGACACCTAGGGGACCTCCAGGGCACCCCCAGGGACACCCAGGGCACCCCCAGGGCCACCTAGGGGACAGCCAGGGCACCCCAGGGACAGCCAGGGCCCCCCCAGTAACACCTAGGGGACAGCCAGGACACACCCAGGGACACCCAGGGCACCCCCAGGGACACCAAGGGGACAGGCAGGGAACCCCCAGGGACACCTAGGGGATGGCCAGGGCCCCCCCAGGGACACCTAGGGGACAGGCAGGGAACCCCCAGGGCACCCCAGGGACACCCAGGGCTCCCCCAGGGACACCAAGGGGACAGCCAGAGCACCGCAAGGACAGCCAGGGCACCCACAGGGACACCTAGGGGACAGCAAGGGCACCCCAGGGACACCTAGGGGACAGCCAGGGTACCCCCAGGGACACCCAGGGCACCCCCAGGGACACCTAGGGGACAGCAAGGGCACCCCCAGGGTCACCCAGGGCACCCCCAGGGACACGTAGGGGACAGCCAGGGCACCCCAGGGACACCCTGGGCGCCCTCAGGGAAACCTAGGGGACAGCCAGGGCACCCCCAGGGACACCCAGGGCACCCCCAGGGATACCTAGGGGACAGGCAGGGCACCCCCAGAGACCCCAAGGGGACAGACAGGGCACCCTAGGGACAGCCATGGCACCCCCAGGGACACCGAGGGGACAGGCAGGGAACCCTAGGGACAGCCAGGGCACCCCCAGGGACACCAAGGGCACAGCCAGGGCACCCTGGGGACAGGCAAGGCACTCACAGGGACACCTAGGGGACAGGAATGGCACCACCCAGGGACACGTAGGGGACAGGCAGGGCACCCCCAGGGACACCTAAGGGACAGCCAGGACCCCCCAAGGACACCAAAGGGAAAGGCAGGGCACCCCCAGGGACACCGAGGGGACAGCCACGGCACCCCTAGGGACACGTAGAGGACAGCCATGGCACCCCAGGGACAGCCAGGGCACCCCCAGGGACACCAAGGGGACAGCCAGAGCACCCCAGGGACACCCAGGGCACCCCCAGGGACACCTAGGGGACAGCCAGGGCACCCCCAGGGACACCTAGGGGACAGCCAGGGCATCCCCAGGGACACCCAGGTCACCCCCAGGGACACCTAGGGGACAGCCACGGCACACTAGGGACAGCCAGGGCACCCCCAGGGACACCGAGGAGACAGCCACGGCACCCCCAGAGACACCGAGGGCACAGCCAGGGCACCCTGGGGACAGCCAGGGCACCCCCAGGGACACCTAGGGGACAGGCAGGTCACCCCCAGGGACACCTAGGGGACAGCCAGGGCACCCTAGGGACAGCCAGGGCACACCCAGGGACACCTAGGGGACAGGCCTGGCACCCCCAGGGACACCTAGGGGACAGGCAGGGCACCCCCAAGGCACCCCAGGGACACCCAGGGCACCCCCAGGGCCACCTAGGGGACAGGCAGGTCACCCCCAGGGACACCTAGGGGACAGCCAGGGCACCCCAGGGACAGCGAGGGCACCCCCAGGGACACCCAGGGCACCCCCATGGAAACCTAGGGGACAGCCAGGGCACCCCCAGGGACACCTAGGGGAGAGGCAGGGCACCCCCAGGGACACCTAGGGGACAGCCAGGGCACCCCCAGGGACACCTAGGGGACAGCCAGGGCACTCCAGGGACAGCCAGGGCACCCCCAGGGACACCTAGGGGACAGCCAGGGCACCCCGAGGGACACCAGCGCACCCCAAGGGACACCTAGGTGACAGCCAGGGCACCCTAGGGACACCCAGGGCACCCCCAGGGACCCCGAGGGCACAGCCAGGGCACGCCAGGAACAGCCAGGGCACCCCCAGGGACACCAAGGGGACATCCAGAGCACCCCAGGGACAGCCAGGGCACTCCCAGGGACACTCTGGGCACCCACAGGGACACCTAGGGGACAGCCAGGGCACACCAGGGACACCCAGGGCACCCCCAGGGACACCTAGGGGACCTCCAGGGCACCCCCAGGGACACCCAGGGCACCCCCAGGGCCACCTAGGGGACAGCCAGGGCACCCCAGGGACAGCCAGGGCCCCCCCAGTAACACCTAGGGGACAGCCAGGTCACACCCAGGGACACCCAGGGCACCCCCAGGGACACCAAGGGGACAGGCAGGGAACCCCCAGGGACACCTAGGGGATGGCCAGGGCCCCCCCAGGGACACCTAGGGGACAGGCAGGGAACCCCCAGGGCACCCCAGGGACACCCAGGGCTCCCCCAGGGACACCAAGGGGACAGCCAGAGCACCGCAAGGACAGCCAGGGCACCCACAGGGACACCTAGGGGACAGCAAGGGCACCCCAGGGACACCTAGGGGACAGCCAGGGTACCCCCAGGGACACCCAGGGCACCCCCAGGGACACCTAGGGGACAGGCAGGGCACTCCCAGAGACCCCTAGGGGACAGACAGGGCACCCTAGGGACAGCCATGGCACCCCCAGGGACACCGAGGGGACAGGCAGGGAACCCTAGGGACAGCCAGGGCACCCCCAGGGACACCAAGGGCACAGCCAGGGCACCCTGGGGACAGGCAGGGCACCCCCAGGGACACCTAGGGGACAGGAATGGCACCACCCAGGGACACGTAGGGGACAGGCAGGGCACCCCCAGGGACACCTAAGGGACAGCCAGGACCCCCCAAGGACACCAAAGGGAAAGGCAGGGCACCCCCAGGGACACCGAGGGGACAGCCACGGCACCCCCAGGGACACGTAGAGGACAGCCATGGCACCCCAGGGACAGCCAGGGCACCCCCAGGGACACCAAGGGGACAGCCAGAGCACCCCAGGGACACCCAGGGCACCCCCAGGGACACCTAGGGGACAGCAAGGGCACCCCAGGGACACCTAGGGGACAGCCAGGGTACCCCCAGGGACACCCAGGGCACCCCCAGGGACACCTAGGGCACAGCAAGGGCACCCCCAGGGTCACCCAGGGCACCCCCAGGGACACGTAGGGGACAGCCATGGCACCCCAGGGACACCCTGGGCGCCCTCAGGGAAACCTAGGGGACAGCCAGGGCACCCCCAGGGACACCCAGGGCACCCCCAGGGACACCTAGGGGACAGGCAGGGCACCCCAAGAGACCCCTAGGGGACAGACAGGGCACCCTAGGAACAGCCAGGGCACCCCCAGGGACATCAAGGGCACAGCCAGGTCACCCTGGGGACAGGCAGGGCACCCCCAGGGACACCTAGGGGACAGGAATGGCACCACCCAGGGACACGTAGGGGACAGGCAGGGCACCCCCAGGGACACCTAAGGGACAGCCAGGACCCCCCAAGGACACCAAAGGGAAAGGCAGGGCACCCCCAGGGACACCGAGGGGACAGCCACGGCACCCCCAGGGACACGTAGAGGACAGCCATGGCACCCCAGGGACAGCCAGGGCACCCCCAGGGACACCAAGGGGACAGCCAGAGCACCCCAGGGACACCCAGGGCACCCCCAGGGACACCTAGGGGACAGCCAGGGCACCCCCAGGGACACCTAGGGGACAGCCAGGGCACCCCCAGGGACACCCAGGGCACCCCCAGGGACACCTAGGGGAGAGCCAGGGCACCCCCTCGGACACCTAGGGGAGAGGCAGGGCACCCCCAGGGACACCTAGGGGACAGCCAGGGCACCCCCAGGGACACCTAGGGGACAGCCAGGGCACTCCAGGGACAGCCAGGGCACCCCCAGGGACACCTAGGGGACAGCCAGGGCACCCCGAGGGACACCAGCGCACCCCAAGGGACACCTAGGTGACAGCCAGGGCACCCTAGGGACAGCCAGGGCACCCCCAGGGACCCCTAGGGCACAGCCAGGGCACGCCAGGGACAGCCAGGGCACCCCCAGTGACACCAAGGGGACATCCAGAGCACCCCAGGGACAGCCAGGGCACCCCCAGGGACACCGAAGGAACACCCTGGGAACCCCCAGGGACACCAAGGGGACCCCCAGGGACACCTAGGGGACAGGCAGGGCATTCCCAGGGACACTGACGGGACAGCCAGGGCACGCCCAGAGACCCCTAGGGGACAGCCAGGGCACTCCCAGGGACACTCTGGGCACCCACAGGGACACCTAGGGGACAGCCAGGGCACACCAGGGACACCCAGGGCACCCCCAGGGACACCTAGGGGACCTCCAGGGCACCCCCAGGGCACCCCCAGGGCCACCTAGGGGACAGCCAGGGCACCCCCAGGGACACCTAGGGGACAGCCAGGGCACCCCAGGCACACCCAGGGCTCTCCCAGGGACACCTAGGGGACAGCCAGGGCACCCCCAGGGACACGTAGAAGACAGCCAGGGCAACCCCAGGGACACCTAGGGGACAGCCAGGGCACCCCCAGGGACACCTAGGGGACAGCCAGGGCACTCCAGAGACAGCCAGGGCACCCCCAGGGACACCTAGGGGACAGCCAGGGCACCCCAGGGACAGCCAGAGCACCCCCAGGGACACCAAGGGCACAGCCAGGGCACCCTAGGGACAGCCAGGGCAACGCCAGGGACACCTAGGGGACAGCCAGGGCATCCCCAGGGACACCCAGGGCACCCCCAGGGACACCTAGAGGACAGCCAGGGCACCCCTAGGGACACCCAGGGCACCTACAGGGACACCTAGAGGACAGCCAGGGCACCCCCAGGGACACCTAGGGGACAGGCAGGGCACCCCCAGGGACACCTAGGGGACAGCCAGGGCCCCCCCAGGGACAACTAGGGGACAGCCAGGGCACTCCAGGGACACCCAGGGCACCCCCAGGGACACCTAGGGGACAGCCAGGGCACCCTAAAGACAGCCAGGGAACCCCCGGGACACATAGGGGACAGGCAGGGCACCCCCAGGGACACCGAGGGGAAAGCCAGGGCACCCCCAGGGACAGCGAGGGGAAGGCAGGACACCCCCAGGGACACCTAGGGGACAGCCAGGGCACTCCCAGGGACACTCTGGGCACCCACAGGGACACCTTGAAGACAGCCAGGGCACCTGAGGGACATCCGGGGCACCCCCAGGGACACCTAGGGGACAGCCAGGGCACCCTAGGGACCGCCAGGGCACCCCCAGGGACACCCAGGGCACCCCCAGGGACACGAAGGGGACAGCCAGGGCACCCCCAGGGACACCTAGGGGACAGCCAGGGCACCCCAGGGAAACGCAGGGCACCCCCAGGGACACCTAGAGGACAGCCAGGGCACTCCAGAGACAGCCAGGGCACCCCCAGGGACACCTAGGGGATAGCCAGGGCACCCGAGGGACAGCCAGGGAACCCCCAGGGACACCAAGGGCACCGCCAGGGCACCCTAGCGACACCCAGCGCACCCCCAGGGACACCTAGGGGACAGCCAGGGCATCTCCAGGGACACCCAGGGCACCCCCAGGGACACCTAGAGGACAGCCAGGGCATCCCCAGGGACACCTAGGGGACAGGCAGGGCACCCCCAGGGACACCTAGGGGACAGCCAGGGCCCCCCCAGGGACAACTAGGGGACAGCCAGGGCACCCCAGGGACACCCAGGGCACCCCCAGGGACACTTAGGGGACAGCCAGGGCACCCCCAGGGACACCTAGGGGACAGCCAGGGCACCCCAGGGACACCCAGGGCACCCCCAGGGACACCTAGGGGACAGCCAGGGCACCCTAGGGACAGCCAGGGCACCCTAGGGACAGCCAGGGCACCCCCAGGGACACCGAGGGCACAGCCATGCCACCCTAGGGACAGCCAGGGCACCCCCTAGGACACCTAAGGGACACGCAGGGAACCCCCAGGGACACCTAGGGGACAGCCAGGGCATCCCCAGCGACACCCAGGGCACCCCCAGGGACACCAAGGGGACAGCAAGGGCACCCCCAGGGACACCTAAGGGACACCCTGGGCACCCCCAGGGACACCAAGGGGACGCCCAGGGACACCTAGGGGACAGCCAGGGCACCCCAGGGACAGCGAGGGCACCCCCAGGGACACTGACGGGACAGCCAGGGCAGCCCAGGGACACTCAGGGTACCCCCAGGGAAACCTAGGGGACAGCCAGCGAACCCCAGGGACAAGATCGGGACAGCCAGGGAACCCCACTGACACCCTGTGCACCCCCAGGGCCACCCAGGGCCCCCCCAGGGACACCTAGGGGACAGCCAGGGCACCCTAGGGACACCCTAGCCACCCCCAGGGACACCTAGGGGACAGCCAGGGAACCCGAGGGACAGCCAGGGAACCCCCAGGGACACCTAGGGGACAGCCAGGGCACTCCCAGGGACACTCGGGGCACCCACAGGGACACCTTGGGGACAGCTAGGGCACCCAAGGGACACCCAGGGCACCCCCAGGGACACCTAGGGGACCTCCAAGGCATTCCCAGGGACACCCTGGGCACCCCCAGGGACACCTAGGTGATAGCCTGGGCACCCCCAGGGACACCCAGGGCATCCCTCAGGGACACCGAGGGGACAGGCAGGGCACCCTAGGGACACCCAGGGCACCCCCTGGGCCACCTAGGGAACAGCCAGGGCACCCCAGGGACACGTAGGGGAAAGCCAGGGCACCCCAGGGACACCCAGGGCACCCCCAGGGACGCCTAGAGGACAGCCAGGGCACCCCCAGGGACACCTAGGGGACAGGCAGTGCACCCCCAGGGACACGTACGGGACAGCCAGGGCCCCCCCAGGGACACCTAGGGGACAGCCAGGGCACTCCAGGGACAGCCAGGGCACCCCAGGGACACCGAGGGCACAGCCAGGGCACCCTAGGGACAGCCAGGGCACCCCCAGAGACACAGAGGGCAGAGCCAGGGCACCCTAGGGACAGCCAGGGCACCCCCAGGGACACCTAGGGGACAGGCAGGGCACCCCCAGGGACACCTAGGGGACACCCAGGGCCCCCCCAGGGACACCTAGGGGACAGCCAGGGTACCCCAGGAACACCATGGGCACGCCCAGGGACACCTAGGGCACCCCCAGAGACACTGAGGGCCCAGCCAGGGCACCCTAGGGACAGCCAGGGCACCCCCAGGGACACGTAGGGTACAGCCAGGGCACCATAGGGACACCCAGGGCACCCCCAGGGACACCGAGGGGACAGCCAGGGCACCCTAGGGACAGCCATGGCACCCTAGGGACACCCAGGGCACCCCCAGAGACACCGGGGGCACAGCCAGGGCACCCTAGGGACAGCCAGGGCACCCCCAGGGACACCTAAGGGACAGGCAGGGCACCTCCAGGGACAGCCAGGGTACCCCCAGGGACACCTAGGGACAGTCAGGGTACCCCCAGGGACACCTAGGGGACAGCCAGGGCACCCCAGGGACACCTAGGGGACAGCCAGGGCACCCTAGGGACACCCAGGGCACCCCCATGGACACCTAGGGCACCCCCAGGGACATCGAGGGACAGCCAGGAACCCCCTGGGACAGCCAGCTCACCCCCACGGCCGCCTCCACCTCCAGGAGCGATCAAAACCCTCCTCTGGTTCTTTGATGCCTCAAATGGGCCGCCCAAGCCTCCCGAATATCCCCCAAAGCACCCAAAGCAGCCCCCAGGACTCCCTCCAGAACCCCACAACCCAAAAACCCCCTCCACGACAACTCAGGACCCCCAGGATCCCCCCAAATCCGCGCCCCCCTCACCCTGAGGTCCCGTTTGAGCCGCTCCACGTTGCGGACAGGCACCAGCTCATCAAGCCCCAAGCACCAACACCTGCGGGACTGGGATGGACTGAGAGCACTGGGAGGGTGACCAGAGAAACCTGGGATGGACAAAGAGTGGACTGGGATGAACTGGGATGAACTGCCAGGCGTATGGGGGTCCATGGTGGCCACTCGGTGCCTTACTGGTCTATACTGGGATGGGTCGGATGGCCCCAGGGGAGGGGGTGAGGCCACACTGGTCCAGACTAGGAGGGGAGTCACCATGGCGCCGGAGGCGGAGTCGAGGATACGAGCGAGGCAGGGACACCTAGGGGACAGCCAGGGCCCCCCAAGGGACACCCAGGGCACCCCGAGGGACACCTAGGGGACAGCCAGGGCACCCCAGGGACACCCTGGGCACCCCCAGGGACACCTAGGGGACAGCCAGGGCACCCCCAGGGACACCTAGGGGACAGGCAGGGCACCCCAGAGACACCTAGGGGACAGCCAGGGCCCCCCCAGGGACACCTAGGGGACAGGCAGGGCACCCCCAGGGACACCGAGGGGACAGCCAGGGCACACCCAGGGACACCTAGAGGACAGGCAGGGCACCCCCAGGGACACCTAGGGGACAGCCAGGGCACCCCAGGGACACCAAGGGGACAGCCAGGGCACCCCCAGGGACACCTAGGGGACAGCCAGGGCACCCCAGGGACACCCAGGGCACCCCCTGGGACACCAAGGGGACAGGCAGGGCACCCCCAGGGACACCGAGGGGAAAGCCAGGGCACCCCCAGGGACACCTAGGGGAAGGCAGGACACCCCCAGGGACACCTAGGGGACAGCCAGGGCACCCCCAGGGACATTTAGAGGACAGCCAGGGCACTCCAGGGACACCCAGGGCACTCCCAGGGACACCTAGGGGACAGCCAGGGCACCCCCAGGGACACCCAGGGCACCCCCAGGGACACCTAGGGGACAGGCAGGGCACCCCCAGGGACACCTAGGGGACAGCCAGGGCACCGCCAGGGACACTGACGGGACAGCCAGGGCACCCCCAGAGACCCCTAGGGGATAGCCAGGGCACTCCCAGGGACACTCGGGGCACCCACAGGGACACCTTGGGGACAGCCAGGGCACCCAAGGGACACCCAGGGCACCCCCAGGGACACCCAGGGTACCCCCAACGACACCTAGGGGACAGGCAGGGCACCCCCAGGGACACCTAGGGGACAGGCAGGGCACCCCAGGGACACCGAGGGGACAGCCAGGGCACCCCCAGGGACACCTAGAGGACAGGCAGGGCACCCCCAGGGCACCCCAGGGACACCCAGGGCACCCCCAGGGACACAAAGGGAACAGCCAGAGCACCCCAGGGACACCCAGGGCCCCCCCAGGGACACCTAGGGGACAGCCAGGGCACCCCCAGAGACCCCTAGGGGACAGCCAGGGCACCCCGAGGGACACCAGGGCACCCCCAGGGACACCTAGGGGACAGCCAGGGCACCCTAGGGACAGCCAGGGCACCCCCAGGGACACCGAGGGGACAGGCAGGGAACCCCAAGGGACACCTAGGGGACAGCCAGGGCACCCTAGGGACAGCCAGGGCACCCCCAGGGACACCTAGGGGAAAGGCATGGCACCCCCAGGGACACCTAGGGGACAGCCAGGGCACCCCCAGGGACACCCAGGGCACCCCCAGGGACACGTAGGGGACAGCCAGGGCACACCAGGGACACCCTGGGCACCCCAGGGACACTTAGGGGACCTCCAAGGCACCCCCAGGGACACCCAGGGCATCTCTCAGGGACACCGAGGGGACAGGCAGGGCACCCTAGGAACAGCCAGGGCACCCCCTGGGCCACCTAGGGAACAGCCAGGGCACCCCAGGGACACGTAGGGGAAAGCCAGGGCACCCCAGGGACACCCAGGGCACCCCCAGGGACACCTAGGGGACAGCCAGGGCATCCCCAGGGACACCCAGGGCACACCCAGGGACACCTAGGGGACAGCCAGGGCACCCCAGGCACACCCAGGGCACACCCAGGGACACCGAGGGGACACGCAGGGTACCCCTAGGACACATAGGGGACACCCAGGGCACCCCGAGGGACACCAGGGCACTCCCAGGGACACCTAGGGGACAGCCAGGGCACCCCAAGGGACACCCAGGGCACCCCCAGGGACACCTAGGGGACAGGCAGGGCACCCCCAGGGACACCTAGGGGACAGCCAGGGCACCCCCAGGGACACTGACGGGACAGCCAGGGAACCCCCAGAGACCCCTAGGGGACAGCCAGGGCACTCCCAGGGACACTCGGGGCACCCACAGGGACACCTTGGGGACAGCCAGGGCACCCAAGGGACACCCAGGGCACCCCCAGGGACACCTAGGGGACAGGCAGGGCACCCCCAGGGACACCTAGGGGACAGGCACGGCACCCCAGGGACACCGAGGGGACAGCCAGGGCACCCCCAGGGACACCTAGAGGACAGGCAGGGCACCCCCAGGGCACCCCAGGGACACCCAGGGCACCCCCAGGGACACCAAGGGCACAGCCAGGGCACCCTAGAGACGGCCAGGGCACCCTCAGGGACACCGAGGGCACAGCCAGGGCCCCCCCAGGCACACCCAGGGCACCCCCAGGGACACCTAGGGGACAGCCAGGGCACCCTAGGGACAGCCAGGGCACCCCCAGAGACACCGGGGGCACAGCCAGGGCACCCTGGGGACAGCCAGGGCACCCCCAGGGACACCTAGGGGACAGGCATGGCACCCCCAGGGACACGTAGGGGACAGGCAGTGCACCCCCAGGGACACCTAGGGGAAAGGCAGGGCACCCCCCGGGACACCGAGGGGACAGCCAGGGCTACCCCAGGGACACGTAGAGGACAGCCATGGCACGCCAGGGACATCCAGGGCACCCCCAGGGACAGCTAGGGGACAGCCAGGGCACCCCCAGGGACACCCAGTGCACCCCCAGGGACACGTAGGGGACAGCCAGGGCACCCCAGGAACACCCTGGGCACCCCCAGGGACACCGAGGGGACAGCCAGGGCACCCCAGGGACACCTAGGGGACAGCCAAGGCAACCCCAGGGACACCCACGGAACCCCCAGGGACACCTAGGGGACAGGCAGGGCACCCCAGGGACACCCAGGGCACCCCCAGGGACACCTAGGGGACAGCCAGGGCGCCCTAGGGACAGCCAGGGAACCCCCAGGGACACCGAGGGGACAGGCAGGGAACCCCCAGAGACACTGAGGGCACAGCCAGGGCACCCTAGGGACAGCCAGGGCACCCCCAGGGACACCTAGGGGACAGCCAGGGCACCCCCAAGGACACCTAGGGGAAAGGCAGGGTACCCCCAGGGACACCGAGGGGACAACCAGGGCACCCCCAGGGACACCCAGGGCACCCCCAGGGACAGCTAGGGGACAGCCAGGGCACCCCCAGGGACACCAAGGGGACAGCCAGAGCACCCCAGGGACAGCCAGGGCACCCCCAGGGACAGCTAGGGGACAGCCAGGGCACCCCCAGGGACAACTAGGGGACAGCCAGGGCCCCCCCAGGGACAACTAGGGGACAGCCAGGGCACTCCAGAGACACCCAGGGCACCCCCAGGGACACCTAGGGGACAGGCCGAGCACCCCCAGGGACACCTAGGGGACAGGCAGGGCACCCCCAGGGACACTGATGGGACAGCCAGGGCACCCCCAGAGACCCCTAGGGGACAGCCAGGGCACTCCCAGGGACACTCTGGGCACCCACAGGGACACCTTGAAGACAGCCAGGGCACCTCAGGGACATCCAGGGCACCCCCAGGGACACCTAGGGGACAGCCAGGGCACCCTAGGGACCGACAGGGCACCCCCAGAGACACCCAGGGCACCCCCAGGGACACGAAGTAGACTGCCAGGGCACCCCCAGGGACACCTAGGGGACAGCCAGGGCACCCCAGGGACACGCATTGCACCCCCAGGGACACCTAGAGGACAGCCAGGGCACCCCCAGTGACACCTAGGGGACAGCCAGGGCCCCCCTAGGGACACCCAGGGCATCCCCAGGGACACCTAGGGAACAGCCAGGGCATCCCCAGGGACACCCAGGGCACCCCCAGGGACACCTAGAGGACAGCCAGGGCACCCCCAGTAACACCTAGGGGACAGCCAGGGCACCCCCAGGGACACCGAGGGCACAGCCAGGGCCCCCCCAGGGACACTCAGGGCACCCCCAGGGACACCTAGGGAACAGCCAGGGCATCCCCAGGGACACCCAAGGCACCCCCAGGGACACCTAGAGGACAGCCAGGGCACCCCCAGGGACACCTAGGGGACAGGCAGGGCACCCCCAGGGACACCTAGGGGACAGCCATGGCCCCCCCAGGGACAGCTAGGGGACAGCCAGGGCACTCCAGGGACAGCCAGGGCACCCCCAGGGACACCTAGGGCACCCCCAGGGACACCAAAGGGAAAGCCAGGGCACCCTAAAGACAGCCAGGGCACCTCCAGGGACACCTAGGGGACACCCAGGGCCCCCCCAGGGACACCTAGGGGACAGCCAGGGAACCCCAGGAACACCATGGGCATGCCCAGGGACACCTTGGGCACCCCCAGAGACACTGAGGGCCCAGCCAGGGCACCCTAGGGACAGCCAGGGCACCCCAAGGGACACGTAGGGGACAGGCAGGGCACCCCCAGGGACACCTAGGGGAGAGCCAGGGCACCCCCAGGGACACCTAGGAGACAGCCAGGGCACCCCCAGGGACACCTAGGGGACAGCCAGGGCACCCCCAGGGACACCTAGGGGACCTCCAGGGCACCCCCAGGGACACCCAGGGCACCCCCAGGGCCACCTAGGGGACAGCCAGGGCACCCCAGGGACAGCCAGGGCCCCCCCAGGGACACCTAGGGGACAGCCAGGGCACCCCAGGCACACCCAGGGCTCCCCCAGGGACACCTAGGGGACAGCCAGGCCACCCCCAGAGACACCGAGGTCACCCCCAGGGACACCTAGGGCACCCCCAGAGACACCGAAGGCACAGCCAGGGCACCCTAGGGACAGCCTGGGCACCCCCAGGGACACCTAGGGGACAGCCAGGGTACCCCCAGGGACACCTAGAAGACAGCCAGGGCAACCCCAGGGACACCTAGGGGACAGCCAGGGCACCCCCAGGGACACCTAGAGGACAGCCAGGGCACTCCAGAGACAGCCAGGACACCCCCAGGGACACCTAGGGGACAGCCAGGGCACCCGAGGGACAGCCAGAGCACCCCCAGGGACACCAAGGGCACAGCCAGGGCACCGTAGGGACAGCCATGGCAACGCCAGGGTCACCTAAGGGACAGCCAGGGCATCCCCAGGGACACCCTGTGCACCCCCAGGGATACCTAGGGGACAGCCAGGGCCCATCCCGGGACACCTAGGGGACAGCCAGGGAACCCCAGGGACACCCTGTGCAGGCCCAGGGACACCCAGGGCACACCCAGGGACACCTAGGGGACAGCCAGGGCACCCTAGGGACAGCCAGGGCACCCCCAGGGACACCGAGGGCACAGCCAGGGCACCCCCAGGGACACCGAGAGGACAGGCAGGGCACCCCCAGGGACACCTTGGGGACAGCCAGGGCACCCCAGGGACAGCCAGGGCACCCCCAAGGACACCTAGGGGACCTCCAGGGCACCCCCAGGGACAGCCAGGGCACCCCCAGGGCCACCTAGGGGAGAGCCAGGGCACCCCAGGGACAGCGAGGGCACCCCCAGGGACACCCAGGGCACCCCCAGGGACACCTAGGGGACAGCCAGGGCACCCCCAGGGACACCCAGGGCACCCCCAGGGAGACCTAGGGGACAGCCAGGGCACCCCCAGGGACACCTAGGGGAGAGGCAGGGCCCCCCAAGGGACACCTAGGGGACAGCCAGGGCACCCCCAGGGACACCTAGGGGACAGCCAGGGCACCCCCAGGGACACCTAGGGGACAGCCAGGGCACTCCAAGGACAGCCAGGGCACCCCCAGGGACACCTAGGGGACAGCCAGGGCACCCCGAGGGACACCAGCGCACCCCAAGGGACACCTAGGTGACAGCCAGGGCACCCTAGGGACAGCCAGGGAACCCCCAGGGACACCAAGGGGACATCCAGAGCACCCCAGGGACATTCTGGGCACCCACAGGGACACCTAGGGGACAGCCAGGGCACACCAGGGACACCCAGGGCACCCCCAGGGACACCTAGGGGACCTCCAGGGCACCCCCAGGGACACCCAGGGCACCCCCAGGGCCACCTAGGGGACAGCCAGGGCACCTCAGGGACAGCCAGGGCCGCGCCAGGGACACCTAGGGGACAGCCAGGGCACCCCAGGCACACCCAGGGCTCCCCCAGGGACACCTAGGGGACAGCCAGGGCACCCCCAGAGACACCGAGGTCACCCCCAGGGACACCTAGGGCACCCCTAGAGACACCGAAGGCACAGCCAGGGCACCCTAGGGACAGCCAGGGCACCCCCAGGGACACCTAGGGGACAGCCAGGGCACCCCCAGGGACAACTAGGGGACCGCCAGGGCCCCCCCAGGGACAACTAGGGGACAGCCAGGGCACTCCAGGGACACCCAGGGCACCCCCAGGGACACCTAGGGGACAGGCCGAGCACCCCCAGGGACACCTAGGGGACAGGCAGGGCACCCCCAGGGACACTGACGGGACAGCCAGGGCACCCCCAGAGACCCCTAGGGGACAGCCAGGGCACTCCCAGGGACACTCTGGGCACCCACAGGGACACCTTGAAGACAGCCAGGGCACCTCAGGGACATCCAGGGCACCCCCAGGGACACCTAGGGGACAGCCAGGGCACCCTAGGGACCGACAGGGCACCCCTAGGGACACCCAGGGCACCCCCAGGGACACGAAGTAGACTGCCAGGGCACCCCCAGGGACACCTAGGGGACAGCCAGGGCACCCCAGGGACACGCATTGCACCCCCAGGGACACCTAGAGGACAGCCAGGGCACCCCCAGTGACACCTAGGGGACAGCCAGGGCCCCCCTAGGGACACCCAGGGCATCCCCAGGGACACCTAGGGAACAGCCAGAGCATCCCCAGGGACACCCAGGGCACCCCCAGGGACACCTAGAGGACAGCCAGGGCACCCCCAGTAACACCTAGGGGACAGCCAGGGCACCCCCAGGGACACCGAGGGCACAGCCAGGGCCCCCCCAGGGACACTCAGGGCACCCCCAGGGACACCTAGGGAACAGCCAGGGCATCCCCAGGGACACCCAAGGCACCCCCAGGGACACCTAGAGGACAGCCAGGGCACCCCCAGGGACACCTAGGGGACAGGCAGGGCACCCCCAGGGACACCTAGGGGACAGCCATGGCCCCCCCAGGGACAGCTAGGGGACAGCCAGGGCACTCCAGGGACAGCCAGGGCACCCCCAGGGACACCTAGGGCACCCCCAGGGACACCAAAGGGAAAGCCAGGGCACCCTAAAGACAGCCAGGGCACCTCCAGGGACACCTAGGGGACACCCAGGGCCCCCCCAGGGACACCTAGGGGACAGCCAGGGAACCCCAGGAACACCATGGGCATGCCCAGGGACACCTTGGGCACCCCCAGAGACACTGAGGGCCCAGCCAGGGCACCCTAGGGACAGCCAGGGCACCCCAAGGGACACGTAGGGGACAGCCAGGGCACCATAGGGACAGGCAGGGCACCCACAGGGACACCTAGGGGACAGGCAGGGCACCCCCAGGGACAATGACGGGACAGCCAGGGCACCCCAGGGACACCCAGGGCACCCCCAGGGACACCTAGGGACAGTCAGGGCACCCCAGGGACAGCCAGGGCACCCCGAGGGACACCTAAGTGACAGCCAGGGCACCCCAGGGACATCGAGGGACAGCCAGGAACCCCCTGGGACAGCCAGCTCACCCCCACGGCCGCCTCCACCTCCAGGAGCGAACAAAACCCTCCTCTGGTTCTTTGATGCCTCAAATGGGCCGCCCAAACCTCCCGAATACCCCCCAAAGCACCCAAAGCAGCCCCCAGGACGCCCCCCAGACCCCCCACAACCCAAAAACCCCCTCCACGACAACTCAGGACCCCCAGGATCCCCCCAAATCCGCGCCCCCCTCACCCTGAGGTCCCGTTTGAGCCGCTCCACGTTGCGGACAGGCACCAGCTCATCAAGCCCCAAGCACCAACACCTGCGGGACTGGGATGGACTGAGAGCACTGGGAGGGTGACCAGAGAAACCTGGGATGGACAAAGAGTGGACTGGGATGAACTGGGATGAACTGGCAGGCGTGTGGGGGTCCATGGTGGCCACTCGGTGCCTTACTGGTCTATACTGGGATGGGTCGGATGGCCCCAGGGGAGGGGGTGAGGCCACAATGGTCCAGACTGGGAGGGGAGTCACCATGGCGCCGGAGGCGGAGTCGAGGATACGAGCCAGGCAAGGACACCTAGGGGACAGCCAGGGCAACCCAGGGACACCAGGGCCCCCCCAGAGACACCTAGGGAACAGCCAGGGAACCCCAGGGACACCCTGGGCACGCCCAGGGACACCCAGGGCACACCCAGGGACACCTAGGGGACAGCCAGGGCACCCTAGGGACAGCCAGGGCACCCCCAGGGACACCGAGGGCACAGCCAGGGCACCCCCAGGGACACCGAGAGAACAGGCAGGGCACCCCCAGGGACACCTTGGGGACAGCCAGGGCACCCCAGGGACAGCCAGGGCACCCCCAAGGACACCTAGGGGACCTCCAGGGCACCCCCAGGGACACCCAGGGCACCCCCAGGGACACCTAGGGGACAGCCAGGGCACCCCCAAAGACACCCAGGGCACCCCCAGGGATACCTAGGGGACAGCCAGGGAACCCCCAGGGACACCTAGGGGAGAGGCAGGGCACCCCCAGGGACACCTAGGGGACAGCCAGGGCACCCCCAGGGACACCTAGGGGACAGCCAGGGCACCCCCAGGGACACCAAGAGGACAGCCAGGGCACTCCAGGGACAGCCAGGGCACCCCCAGGGACACCTAGGGGACAGCCAGGGCACTCCAGAGACAGCCAGGGCACCCCTAGGGACACCTAGGGGACACCCAGGGCACCCCGAGGGACACCAGGGCACTCCAAGGGACACCTAGGCGACAGCCAGGGCACCCGAGGGACAGCCAGCGCACCCCCAGGGACACCTAGGGGACAGCCAGGGCATCCCCAGGGACACCCAGGGCACCCCCAGGGACACCTAGAGGACAGCCAGGGCATCCCCAGGGACACCTAGGGGACAGGCAGGGCACCCCCAGGGACACCTAGGGGACAGCCAGGGTTCCCCCAGGGACAACTAGGGGACAGCCAGGGCACTCCAGGGAAACCCAGGGCACCCCCAGGGACACCTAGGGGACAGGCAGGGCACCCTAAAGACAGCCAGGGCACCCCCAGGGACACCTAGGGGACAGGCAGGGCACCCCCAGGGACACCGAGGGGAAAGCCAGGGCACCCCCAGGGACACCTAGGGGAAGGCAGGACACCCCCAGGGACACCTAGGGGACAGCCAGGGCACCCCCAGGGACATTTAGGGGACAGCGAGTGCACTCCAGGGACACCCAGGGCACCCCCAGGGACGCCTAGGGGACAGCCAGGGCACCCCAGGGACACCCAGGGCACCCCCAGGGACACCTAGGGGACAGCCAGGGCACGCCAGGGACACCCAGGGCACCCTCAGGGACCCCTAGGGGAGAGCCAGGGCACCCCCAGGGACACTGAGGGGACAGCCATGGCACCCCAGGGACAACTAGGGCACAGCCAGGGCACCCTAGGGACAGCCAGGGCAGCCCAGGGACACCTACGGGACAGCCAGGGCACTCTCTGGGACACCAAGGAGAGCCAGGGCACCCCAAGGACACCCAGGTCACCCCCAGGGACACCTAGGGGACAGGCAGGGCACCCCAGGGCAGCCCAGGGACACCCAGGGTACCCCAGGGACACGTAGGGGACCTCCCGGGCACCCCAGGGACACCCAGGTCCCCCCCAGGGACACCTAGGGGACAGCCAGGGCTACCCAGGGACACCCAGGGCACCCCCAGGGACACCGAGGGGACAGCCAGGGCACCCTAGGGACAGCCATGGCACCCTAGGGACAGCCAGGGCACCCCCAGAGACACCGAGGGCACAGCCAGGGCACCCTAGGGACAGCCAGGGCACACCTAGGGACACCTAAGGGACAGGCAGGGCACCCCCAGGGACACTGACGGGACAGCCAGGGCACCCCCAGAGACCCCTAGGGGACAGCCAGGGACCTCCTAGGGACACTCTGGGCACCCCAAGGGACACCTTGGGGTCAGCCAGGGCACCCCAGGGACACCCAGGGCACCCCCAGGGACACGGAGGGGACAGCCAGGGCACCCCCAGGGACACCTAGGGCAAGGCAGGACACCCCCAGGGACACCTAGGGGACAGGCAGGGCACCTCCAGGGACAGCCAGGGTACCCCCAGGGACACCTAGGGACAGTCAGGGCACCCCAGGGACACCTAGGGGACAGCCAGGGCACCCTAGGGACAGCCAGGGCACCCCGAGGGACACCTAAGTGACAGCCAGGGCACCCCAGGGACATCGAGGGACAGCCAGGAACCCCCTGGGACAGCCAGCTCACCCCCACGGCCGCCTCCACCTCCAGGAGCTATCAAAACCCTCCTCAGGTTCTTTGATGCCTCAAATGGGCCGCCCAAACCTCCCGAATACCCCCCAAAGCACCCAAAGCAGCCCCCAGGACGCCCCCCAGACCCCCCACAACCCAAAAACCCCCTCCACGACAACTCAGGACCCCCAGGATCCCCCCAAATCCGCGCCCCCCTCACCCTGAGGTCCCGTTTGAGCCGCTCCACGTTGCGGACAGGCACCAGCTCATCAAGCCCCAAGCACCAACACCTGCGGGACTGGGATGGACTGAGAGCACTGGGAGGGTGACCAGAGAAACCTGGGATGGACAAAGAGTGGACTGGGATGAACTGGGATGAACGGGCAGGCGTGTGGGGGTCCATGGTGGCCACTCGGTGCCTTACTGGTCTATACTGGGATGGGTCGGATGGCCCCAGGGGAGGGGGTGAGGCCACAATGGTCCAGACTGGGAGGGGAGTCACCATGGCGCCGGAGGCGGAGTCGAGGATACGAGCCAGGCAAGGACACCTAGGGGACAGCCAGGGCAACCCAGGGACACCAGGGCCCCCCCAGAGACACCTAGGGGACAGCCAGGGAACCCCAGGGACACCCTGTGCACCCCCAGGGACACCTAGGGGACAGCCAGGGCCCATCCCGGGACACCTAGGGGACAGCCAGGGAACCCCAGGGACACCCTGTGCACGCCCAGGGACACCCAAGGCACACCCAGGGACACCTAGGGGACAGCCAGGGCACCCTAGGGACAGCCAGGGCACCCCCAGGGACACCGAGGGCACAGCCAGGGCACCCGAGGGACACCTTCGGGACAGCCAGGGCGCCCCAGGGACAGCCAGGGCACCCCTAAGGACACCTAGGGGACCTCCAGGGCACCCCCAGGGACACCCAGGGCACCCCCAGGGCCACCTAGGGGACAGCCAGGGCACCCCAGGGACAGCGAGGGCACCCCCAGGGACACCCAGGGCACCCCCAGGGACATCTAGGGGACAGCCAGGGCACCCCCAGGGACACCCAGGGCACCCCCAGGGAAACCTAGGGGACAGCCAGGGCACCCCCAGGGACGCCTAGGGGAGAGGCAGGGCACCCCCAGGGACACCTAGGGGACAGCCAGGGCACCCCCAGGGACACCTAGGGGACAGCCAGGGCACCCCCAGGGACACCTAGGGGACAGCCAGGGCACCCTGAGGGACACCAGCGCACACCAAGGGACACCTAGGTGACAGCCAGGGCACCCTAGGGACAGCCAGGGCACCCCCAGGGACCCCTAGGGCACAGCCAGGGCACGCTAGGGACAGCCAGGGCACCCCCAGGGACACCAAGGGGACATCCAGAGCACCCCAGGGACAGCCAGGGCACCCCCAGGGACACCGAAGGAACACCCTGGGCACCCCCAGGGACACCAAGGGGACCCCCAGGGACACCTAGGGGACAGGCAGGGTATTCCCAGGGACACTGACGGGACAGCCAGGGCACGCCCAGAGACCCCTAGGGGACAGCCAGGGCACTCCCAGGGACACTCTGGGCACCCACATGGACACCTAGGGGACCTCCAGGGCACCCCCAGGGACACCCAGGGCACCCCCAGGGCCACCTAGGGGACAGCCAGGGCACCCCAGGGACAGGCAGGGCCCCCCCAGGGACACCTAGGGGACAGCCAGGGCACCCCAGGCACACCCAGGGCTCCCCCAGGGACACCTAGGGGACAGCCAGGGCACCCCCAGGGACACCGAGGTCACCCCCAGGGACACCGAAGGCACAGCCAGGGCACCCTAGGGACAGCCAGGGCACCCCCAGGGACACCTAGGGGACAGGCAGGGCACCCCCAGGGACACTGACGGGACAGCCAGGGCACCCCCAGAGACCCCTAGGGGACAGCCAGGGCACCCCAGGGACACCCAGGGCACCCACAGGGACACCAAGGGGACAGCCAGGGCACCCTAGGGACACCCAGGGCACCCCCAGGGACACCTAGGGGACAGGCAGGGCACCCCCAGGGACACCCAGGGCACCCCGAACGACACCTAGGGGACAGGCAGGGCACACCCAGGGACACCTAGGGGACAGCCAGGGCACCCTAAAGACAGCCAGGTCACCCCCAGGGACACCTAGGGGACAGGCAGGGCACCCCCAGGGACACCGAGGGGAAAGCCAGGGCACTCCCAGGGACATTTAGGGGACAGCCCGGGCACTCCAGGGACCCCCAGGGCACCCCCAGGGACACCTAGGGGACAGCCAGGGCACCCCCAGGGACACCTAGGGGACAGCCAGTGCATCCCCAGGGACACCCAGGTCACCCCCAGTGACACCTAGGGGACAGCCAGGGCACCCCAGGCACACCCAGGGCACCCCCAGGGACACCTAGGGGACAGCCACGGCACACTAGGGACAGCCAGGGCACCCCCAGGGACACCGAGGGGACAGCCAGGGCACCCCCGAGACACCGAGGGCACAGCCAGGGCACCCTGGGGACAGCCAGGGCACCCCCAGGGACACCTAGGGGACAGGCAGGTCACCCCCAGGGACACCTAGGGGACAGCCAGTGCACCCTAGGGACAGCCAGGGCACACCCAGGGACACCTAGGGGACAGGCATGGCACCCCCAGGGACACCAAGGGGACAGGCAGGGCACCCCCAAGGCACCCCAGGGACACCCAGGGCTCTCCCAGGGACACCAAGGGGACAGCCAGGGCACCCCAGGGACACCAAGGGGACAGCCAGGGTACGCCAGGGACACCCAGGGAACCCCCTGGGACACCAAGGGGACAGACAGGGCACCCCCAGGGACACCGAGGGGAAAGCCAGGGCACCCCCAGGGACATCTAGGGGAAGGCAGGACACCCCAAGGGACACCTAGGGGACAGCCAGGGCACCCCCAGGGAGATTTAGGGGACATCTAGGGCACTCCAGGGACACCCAGGGCACCCCCAGGGACATTTAGGTGACAGCCAGGGCACTCCAGGGACACCCAGGGAACCCCCAGGGAAACCTAGAGGACAGGCAGGGAACCCCCAGGGACACCTAGGGGACAGCCAGGGCACCCCCAGGGACACCCAGGGCACCCCCAGGGACACCAAGAGGACAGGCAGGGAACCACCAGGGCACCCCAGGGAAACCCAGGGCACCCCCAGGGACACCAAGGGGACAGCCAGAGCACCGCAAGGACAGCCAGGGCACTCACAGGGACACCTAGGGGACAGCCTGGGCACCCCCAGGGACACCCAGGGCACCCCTCAGGGACACCTAGGGGACAGCCAGGGCACCCCAGGGACACGTAGGGGACAGCCAGGGCACCCCCAAGGACACCTAGGCGACACGCATGGTACCCCCAGGGACAACGAGGGGACAGCCATGGCACCCCCAGGGACACCTAGGGGACAGCCAGGGCACCCTAGGGACAGCCAGGGCACCCCCAGGGACACCAAGGGCACAGCCAGGGCACCCTAGGGACACCAAGGGGACAGCCAGGGTACCCCAAGGGACACCAAGGGCACAGACAGGGCACCCTAGGGACACCAAGGGGACAGCCAGGGCACCCCCAGGGACACCAAGGGCACAGACAGGGCACCCTAGGGACACCAAGGGGACAGCCAGGGCACCCCCAGGGACACCAAGGGGACATCCAGAGCACCCCAGGGACACCCAGGGCAACCCCAGGGATACCTAGAGGACAGACAGAGCACCCCAGGCACACCAACGGCACACCCAGGGACACCTAGGGGACAGCCAGGGCACCCCGAGGGACACCAGGGCACCACCAGGGACACCTAGGGGACAGCCAGGGCACTCCAGGGACAGCGAGGGCACCCCCAGGGACACCTAGGCGACCTCCAGGGACATCGTGGGGACAGCAAGGGCACCCCAGGGACAGCAAGGGCACCCCCAGGGACGCCTAGGGGACAGCCAGGGCCCCCCCAGGGACACCTAGGGGACAGCAAGGGTACCCCCAGGGACGCCTAGGGGACAGCCAGGGCACCCCCAGGGACGCCTAGGGGACAGCCAGGGCACGCCCAGGGACACCTAGGAGACAGCCAGGGCACGCCAGGGACACCCAGGGCACCCTCAGGGACCCCTAGGGGAGAGCCAGGGCACCCCCAGGGACACTGAGGGGACAGCCATGGCACCCCAGGGACACCTACGGGACAGCCAGGGCACCCCAAGGACAGCCAGGGCAGCCCAGGGACACCTAGGGGACAGGCAGGGCACCCCAGGGCAGCCCAGGGACACCCAGGGTACCCCAGGGACACGTAGGGGACCTCCCGGGCACCCCAGGGACACCCAGGGCCCCCCCAGGGACACCTAGGGGACAGCCAGGGCACCCCAGGCACACCCAGGGCACCCCCAGGGACACCTAGGGGACAGCCACAGCACACTAGGGACAGCCAGGGCACCCCCAGGGACACCGAGGGGACAGCCAGGGCACCCCCGAGACACCGAGGGCACAGCCAGGGCACCCTGGGGACAGCCAGGGCACCCCCAGGGACACCTAGGGGACAGGCAGGTCACCCCCAGGGACACCTAGGGGACAGCCAGGGCACCCTAGGGACAGCCAGGGCACACCCAGGGACACCTAGGGGACAGGCATGGCACCCCCAGGGACACCTAGGGGACAGGCAGGGCACCCACAAGGCACCCCAGGGACACCCAGGGCTCTCCCAGGGACACCAAGGGGACAGCCAGGGCACCCCAGGGACACCAAGGGGACAGCCAGGGTACGCCAGGGACACCCAGGGCACCCCCTGGGACACCAAGGGGACAGACAGGGCACCCCCAGGGACACCGAGGGGAAAGCCAGGGCACCCCCAGGGACATCTAGGGGAAGGCAGGACACCCCAAGGGACACCTAGGGGACAGCCAGGGCACCCCCAGGGACATTTAGGGGACAGCTAGGGCACTCCAGGGACACCCAGGGCACCCCCAGGGACATTTAGGTGACAGCCAGGGCACTCCAGGGACACCCAGGGAACCCCCAGGGAAACCTAGAGGACAGGCAGGGAACCCCCAGGGACACCTAGGGGACAGCCAGGGCACCCCCAGGGACACCCAGGGCACCCCCAGGGACACCAAGAGGACAGGCAGGGAACCCCCAGGGCACCCCAGGGAAACCCAGGGCACCCCCAGGGACACCAAGGGGACAGCCAGAGCACCGCAAGGACAGCCAGGGCACTCACAGGGACACCTAGGGGACAGCCTGGGCACCCCCAGGGACACCCAGGGCACCCCTCAGGGACACCTAGGGGACAGCCAGGGCACCCCAGGGACACGTAGGGGACAGCTAGGGCACCCCCAAGGACACCTAGGGGACACGCATGGTACCCCCAGGGACAACGAGGGGACAGCCATGGCACCCCCAGGGACACCTAGGGGACAGCCAGGGCACCCTAGGGACAGCCAGGGCACCCCCAGGGACACCAAGGGCACAGCCAGGGCACCCTAGGGACACCAAGGGGACAGCCAGGGCACCCCCAGGGACACCAAAGGCACAGACAGGGCACCCTAGGGACACCAACGGGACAGCCAGGGCACCCCCAGGGACACCAAGGGCACAGACAGGGCACCCTAGGGACACCAAGGGGACAGCCAGGGCACCCCCAGGGACACCAAGGGGACATCCAGAGCACCCCAGGGACACCCAGGGCAACCCCAGGGATACCTAGAGGACAGACAGAGCACCCCAGGCACACCAACGGCACCCCCAGGGACACCTAGGGGACAGCCAGGGCACCCCGAGGGACACCAGGGCACCACCAGGGACACCTAGGGGACAGCCAGGGCACCCCAGGGACAGCGAGGGCACCCCCAGGGACACCTAGGCGACCTCCAGGGACATCTAGGGGACAGCAAGGGCACCCCAGGGACAGCCAGGGCACCCCCAGAGACGCCTAGGGGACAGCCAGGGCCCCCCCAGGGACACCTAGGGGACAGCCAGGGTACCCCCAGGGACGCCTAGGGGACAGCCAGGGCACCCCCAGGGACGCCTAGGGGACAGCCAGGGCACGCCCAGGGACACCTAGGAGACAGCCAGGGCACGCCAGGGACACCCAGGGCACCCTCAGGGACCCCTAGGGGAGAGCCAGGGCACCCCCAGGGACACTGAGGGGACAGCCATGGCACCCCAGGGACACCTACGGGACAGCCAGGGCACCCCAAGGACAGCCAGGGCAGCCCAGGGACACCTAGGGGACAGGCAGGGCACCCCAGGGCAGCCCAGGGACACCCAGGGTACCCCAGGGACACGTAGGGGACCTCCCGGGCACCCCAGGGACACCCAGGGCCCCCCCAGGGACACCTAGGGGACAGCCAGGGCCCCCCCAGGGACACCTAGGGGACAGGCAGGGCTACCCAGGGACACCCAGGGCACCCCCAGGGACACCGATAGGACAGCCAGGGCACCCTAGGGACTGCCATGGCACCCTAGGGACAGCCAGGGCACCCCCAGAGACACCGAGGGCACAGCCAAAGCACCCTAGGGACAGCCAGGGCACACCCAGGGACACCTAAGGGACAGGCAGGGCACCCCCAGGGACACTGACGGGACAGCCAGGGCACTCCCAGAGACCCCTAGGGGACAGCCAGGGACCTCCTAGGGACACTCAGGGCACCCCAGGGACACCTAGGGGACAGCCAGGGCACCCTAGGGACAGCCAGGGCACCCCGAGGGACACCTAAGTGACAGCCAGGGCACCCCAGGGACATCGAGGGACAGCCAGGAACCCCCTGGGACAGCCAGCTCACCCCCACGGCCACCTCCACCTCCAGGAGCTATCAAAACCCTCCTCAGGTTCTTTGATGCCTCAAATGGGCCGCCCAAACCTCCCGAATACCCCCCAAAGCACCCAAAGCAGCCCCCAGGACGCCCCCCGGACCCCCCACAACCCAAAAACCCCCTCCACGACAACTCAGGACCCCCAGGATCCCCCCAAATCCGCGCCCCCCTCACCCTGAGGTCCCGTTTGAGCCGCTCCACGTTGCGGACAGGCACCAGCTCATCAAGCCCCAAGCACCAACACCTGCGGGACTGGGATGGACTGAGAGCACTGGGAGGGTGACCAGAGAAACCTGGGATGGACAAAGAGTGGACTGGGATGAACTGGGATGAACTGGCAGGCGTGTGGGGGTCCATGGTGGCCACTCGGTGCCTTACTGGTCTATACTGGGATGGGTCGGATGGCCCCAAAGGAGGGGGTGAGGCCACAATGGTCCAGACTGGGAGGGGAGTCACCATGGCGCCGGAGGCGGAGCCGAGGATACGAGCCAGGCAAGGACACCTAGGGGAAAGCCAGGGCAACCCAGGGACACCAGGGCCCCCCCAGAGACACCTAGGGGACAGCCAGGGAACCCCAGGGACACCCTGTACATTCCCAGGGACACCTAGGGGACAGCCAGGGCACATCCCGGGACACCTAGGGGACAGCCAGGGAACCCCAGGGACACCCTGTGCACGCCCAGGGACACCCAGGGCACACCCAGGGACACCTAGGGGACAGCCAGGACACCCTAGGGACAGCCAGGGCACCCCCAGGGACACCTAGGGGACAGCCAGGGCACCCCAGGGACACCTTGGGGACAGCCAGGGCGCCCCAGGGACAGCCAGGGCACCCCCAAAGACACCTAGGGGACAGCCAGGGCACCCCCAGGGACACCCAGGGCACCCCCAGGGCCACCTAGGGGACAGCCAGGGCACCCCAGGGACAGCGAGGGCACCCCCAGGGACACCTACGGGACAGCCAGGGCACCCCAAGGACAGCCAGGGCAGCCCAGGGACACCTAAGGGAACAGGCAGGGCACCCCAGGGCAGCCCAGGGACACCCAGGGTACCCCAGGGACACGTAGGGGACCTCCCGGGCACCCCAGGGACACCTAGGGGACAGCCAGGGCAGCCCAGGGACACTCAGGGCACTCCCAGGGAAACCTAGGGGACAGCCAGGGAACCCCAGGGACAAGTACGGGACAGCCAGGGAACCCCACTGACACCCTGTGCACCCCCAGGGACACCCAGGGCCCCCCCAGGGACACCTAGGGGACAGCCAGGGAACCCCAGGGACACCCTAGCCACCCCCAGGGACACCTAGGGGACAGCCAGGGAACCCGAGGGACAGCCAGGGAACCCCCAGGGACACCTAGAGGACAGGAAGGGCACCCCGAGGGACACCTAGGGGACAGCCAGGGCTCCCCCAGGGACACCAAGGGGACAGCCAGGGCACACCAGGGACAGCCAGGGCCCGCCCAGGGACACCTAGGGGATAGCCAGCGCCCCCCCAGGGACACCCAGGGCACCCCCAGGGACATCTAGGGGACAGGCAGGGCACCCCCAGGGACACCGAGGGGAAAGCCAGGGCACCCCCAGGGACGCCTAGGGGAAGGCAGGACACCCTCAGTGACAACTAGGGGACAGCCAGGGCACCCCCAGGGACATTTAGGGAACAGCCAGGGCACTCCAGGGACACCCAGGGCACCCCCAGGGACACCTAGGGGACAGGCAGGGAACCCCCAGGGACACCTAGGGGACAGGCAGGGCACCCCCAGGGACACTGACGGGACAGCCAGGGCACCCCCAGAGACCCCTAGGGGACAGCCAGGGCACCACAGGGACACCCAGGGCACCCCCAGGGACACTTAGGGGACAGGCAGGGCACCCCCAGGGACACCCAGGGCACCCCGAACGACACCTAGGGGACAGGCAGGGCACACCCAGGGACACCTAGGGCACAGGCAGGGCACCCTAGGGACACCCAGGTCACCCCCAGGGACACCTAGGGGACAGCCAGGGCATCCCCAGGGACACCCAGGGCACCCCCAGGGACACCTAGGGGACAGCCAGGGGACCCCTGGCACACCCAGGGCCCCCCCTGGGACACCTAGGGGACAGCCACGGCACACTAGGGACAGCCAGGGCACCCCCAGGGACACCGAGGGGACAGCCAGGGCACCCCCAGGGACACCTAGGGGACAGGCAGGTCACCCCCAGGGACACCTAGGGGACAGCCAGGGCACCCTAGGGACAGCCAGGGCACACCCAGGGACACCTAGGGGACAGGCATGGCACCCCCAGGGACACCTAGGGGACAGGCAGGGCACCCCCAAGGCACCCCAGGGACACCCAGGGCTCTCCCAGGGACACCAAGGGGACAGCCAGGGCACCCCAGGGACACCAAGGGGACAGCCAGGGCACCCCCAGGGACACCTAGGGGACAGCCAGGGCACGCCAGGGACACCCAGGGCACCCCCTGGGACACCAAGGGGACAGACAGGGCACCCCCAGGGACACCGAGGGGAAAGCCAGGGCACCCCCAGGGACACCTAGGGGAAGGCAGGACACCCCAAGGGACACCTAGGGGACAGCCAGGTCACCCCCAGGGACATTTAGGGGACAGCTAGGGCATTCCAGGGACACCCAGGGCACCCCCAGGGACATATAGGTGACAGCCAGGGCACTCAAGGGACACCCAGGGAACCCCCAGGGACACCTAGAGGACAGGCAGGGAACCCCCAGGGACACCTAGGGGACAGCCAGGGCACCCCCAGGGACACCCAGGGCACCCCCAGGGACACCAAGAGGACAGGCAGGGAAACCCCAGGGACACCTAGGGGATGGCCAGGGCCACCCCAGGGACACCTAGGGGACAGGCAGGGAAGCCCCAGGGCACCCCAGGGACACCCAGGGAACCCCCAGGGACACCTAGGGGACAGCCAGAGCACCGCAAGGACAGCCAGGGCACTCACAGGGACAGCCAGGGCACCCCCAGGGACACCTAGGGGACAGCCAGGGCACTCCAGGGACAGCCAGGGCACCCCCAGGGACACCTAGGGGACAGCCAGGGCACCCCGAGGGACACCAGCGCACCCCAAGGGACACCTAGGTGACAGCCAGGGCACCCTAGGGACAGCCAGGGCACCCCCAGGGACCCCTAGGGCACAGCCAGGGCACCCTAGGGACACCCAGCGCACCCCCAGGGACACCTAGGGGACAGCCAGGGCATCCCCAGGGACACCCAGGGCACCCCCAGCGACACCTAGAAGACAGCCAGGGCATCCCCAGGGACACCTAAGGGACAGGCAGGGCACCCCCAGGGACACCTAGGGGACAGCCAGGGCCCGCCCAGGGACAACTAGGGGACAGCCAGGGCACACCAGGGAAACCCAGGGCACCCCCAGGGACACCTAGGGGACAGCCAGGGCACCCTAAAGACAGCCAGGGCACCCCCAGGGACACCTAGGGGACAGGCAGGGCACCCCCAGGGACACCGAGGGGAAAGCCAGGGCACCCCCAGGGACACCTAGGGGAAGGCAGGACACCCCCAGGGACACCTAGGGGACAGCCAGGGCACCCCCAGGGACATTTAGGGGACAGCCAGGGCACTCCAGGAACACCCAGGGCACCCCCAGGGACACCTAGGGGACAGGCCGGGCACCCCCAGGGACACCTAGGGGACAGGCAGGGCACCCCCAGGGACACTGATGGGACAGCCAGGGCACCCCCAGAGACCACTAGAGGACAGCCAGGGCACTCCCAGGGACACTCTGGGCACCCACAGGGACACCTTGAAGACAGCCAGGGCACCTCAGGGACAGCCAGGGCACCCCCAGGGACAGCCAGGGCACCCCCAGGGACGCCTAGGGGACAGCCAGGGCCCCCCCAGGGACACCTAGAGGAAAGCCAGGGCACCCCAGGGACACACAGGGTACCCTCAGGGACCCCTAGGGGAGAGCCAGGGCACCCCCAGGGACAATGAGGGGACAGCCATGGCGCCCCAGGGACACCTAGGGCAGAGCCAGGGCACCCCAAGGACAGCCAGGGCAGCCCAGGGACACCTAGGGGACAGGCAGGGCACCCCAGGGCAGCCCAGGGACACCCAGGGTACTCCGGGGACACGTAGGGGACCTCCCGGGCACCCCAGGGACACCTAGGGGACAGCCAGGGCAGCCCAGGGACACTCAGGGCACCCCCAGGGACAAGTACGGGACAGCCAGGGAACCCCACTGACACCCTATGCACCCCCAGGGACACCCAGGGCCCCCCCAGGGACACCTAGGGGACAGCCAGGGAACCCCAGGGACACCCTAGCCACCCCCAGGGACACCTAGGGGACAGCCAGGGAACCCGAGGGACAGCCAGGGAACCCCCAGGGACACCTAGAGGACAGGAAGGGCACCCCCAGGGACACCAAGGGGACAGCCAGGGCACACCATGGACAGCCAGGGCCCCCCCAGGGACACCTAGGGGATAGCCAGCGCCCCCCCAGGGACATTCAGGGCACCCCCAGGGACATCTAGGGGACAGGCAGGGCACCCCCAGGGACACCAAGGGGACAGCCAGGGCACCCCCAGGGACACTGACGGGACAGCCAGGGCACCCCCAGAGAACCCTAGGGGACAGCCAGGGCACCCCAGGGACACCCAGGGCACTCCCAGGGACACCAAGGGGACAGACAGGGCACCCCAGGGACACCCAGGGCACCCCCAGGGACACGAAGGGGACAGGCAGGGCACCCCCAGGGACACCCAGGGCACCCCGAACGACACCTAGGGGACAGGCAGGGCACCCCCAGGGACACCGAGGGGAAAGCCAGGGCACTCCCAGGGACATTTAGGGGATAGCCAGGGCACTCCAGGGACACCCAGGGCACCCCCAGGGACACCTAGGGGACAGCCAGGGCACCCTCAGGGACACCTAGGGGACAGCCAGGGCATCCCCAGGGACACCCAGGTCACCCCCAGGGACACCTAGGGGACAGACAGGGCACCAAGGGCACACCCAGGGCACCCCCAGGGACACCTAGGGGACAGCCACGGCACCCCCAGAGACACCGAGGACACAGCTAGGGCACCCTGGGGACAGCCAGGGCACACCCAGGGACACCAAGGGGACAGGCATGGCACCCCCAGGGACACCTAGGGGACAGGCAGGGCACCCCCAAGGCACCCCAGGGACACCCAGGGCTCTCCCAGGGACACCAAGGGGACAGCCAGGGCACCCCAGGGACACCAAGGGGACAGCCAGGGCACCCCCAGGGACACCTAGGGGACAGCCAGGGCACGCCAGGGACACCCAGGGCACCCCCTGGGACACCAAGGGGACAGACAGGGCACCCCCAGGGACACCGAGGGGAAAGCCAGGGCACCCCCAGGGACACCTAGGGGAAGGCAGGACACCCCAAGGGACACCTACGGGACAGCCAGGGCACCCCCAGGGACATTTAGGGGACACCTAGGGCACTCCAGGGACACCCAGGGCACCCCCAGGGACATTTAGGTGACAGCCAGGGCACTCCAGGGACACCCAGGGAACCCCCAGGGACACCTAGAGGACAGGCAGGGAACCCCCAGGGACACCTAGGGGACAGCCAGGGCACCCCCAGGGACACCTAGGGGACAGGCAGGGAACCCCCAGGACACCCCAGGTACACCCAGGGCACCCCCAGGGACACCAAGGGGACAGCCAGAGCACCGCAAGGACAGCCAGAGCACTCACAGGGACACCTATGGGACAGCCAGGGCACCCCAAGGAACACCTAGGGGACAGCCAGGGCACCCCCAGGGACATCCAGGGCACCCCCAGGGACACCTAGGGGACAGGCAGGGCACCCCCAGAGACCCCTAGGGGACAGACAGGTCACCCTAGGGACAGCCATGGCACCCCCAGGGACACCGAGGGTACAGGCAGGGAACCCTAGGGACAGCCAGGGCACCCCCAGAGACACCGAGGGCACAGCCAGGGCACCCTGGGGACAGGCAGGGCACCCCCAGGGACACCTAGGGGACAGGCATGGCACCCCCAGGGACACGTAGGGGAAAGCAGGGCACCCCCAGGGACGCCTAGGGGACAGCCAGGGCACCCCAGGGACACCCAGGGCACCCCCAGGGACACCTAGAGAACAGCCAGGGCACCCCCAGGGACACCTAGGAGACAGCCAGGGCACCCCAGGTACACCCAGGGCACCCCCAGGGACACCTAGGGGACAGCCACGGCACACTAGGGACAGCCAGGGCACCCCCAGGGACACCGAGGGGACAGCCACGGCACCCCCAGAGACACCGAGGGCACAGCCAGGGCACCCTGGGGACAGCTAGGGCACCCCCAGGGACACCTAGGGGACAGACAGGGAACCCCCAGGGACACCTACGGGACAGCCAGGGCACCCCCAGGGCTATTTAGGGGACACCTAGGGCACTCCAGGGACACCCAGGGCACCCCCAGGGACATTTAGGTGACAGCCAGGGCACTCCAGGGACACCCAGGGAACCCCCAGGGACACCTAGAGGACAGGCAGGGAACCCCCGGGGACACCTAGGGGACAGCCAGGGCACCCCCAGGGACACCCAGGGCACCCCCAGGGACACTAAGAGGACAGGCAGGGAACCCCCAGGGCACCCCAGGGACACCCAGGGCACCCCCAGGGACACCAAGGGGACAGCCAGAGCACCGCAAGGACAGCCAGGGCACTCACAGGGACACCTAGGGGACAGCCTGGGCACCCCCAGGGACACCCAGGGCACCCCTCAGGGACACCTAGGGGACAGCCAGGGCACCCCAGGGACACGTAGGGGACAGCCAGGGCACCCCCAAGGACACCTAGGGGACACGCAGGGTACCCCCAGGGACAACGAGGGGACAGCCATGGCACCCCCAGGGACACCTAGGGGACAGCCAGGGCACCCTAGGGACAGCCAGGGCACCCCCAGGGACACCAAAGGCACAGCCAGGGCACCCTAGGGACAGCCAGGGAACCCCAGGGACACCAAAATCACAGACAGGGCACCCTAGGGACACCAAGGGGACAGCCAGGGCACCCCCAGGGACACCAAGGGCACAGACAGGGCACCCTAGGGACACCAAGGGGACAGCCAGGGCACCCCCAGGGACACCAAGGGGACATCCAGAGCACCCCAGGGACACCCAGGACAACCCCAGGGACACCTAGAGGACAGACAGAGCACCCCAGGCACACCAACGGCACCCCCAGGGACACCTAGGGGACAGCCAGGGCACCCCGAGGGACACCAGGGCACCACCAGGGATACCTAGGGGACAGCCAGGGCACCCCAGGGACAGCGAGGGCACCCCCAGGGACACCTAGGCGACCTCCAGGGACATCTAGGGGACAGCCAGGGCACCCCAGGGACAGCCAGGTCACCCCCAGGGACACCTAGGGGACAGGCAGGGCACCCCCAGGGACACCTAGGGGACAGGCAGGGCACCCCCAAGGCACCCCAGGGAAAACCAGGGCTCTCCCAGGGACACCAAGGGGACAGCCAGGGCACCACAGGGACACCAAGGGGACAGCCAGGGCACCCCCAGGGACACCTAGGGGACAGCCAGGGCACGCCAGGGACACCCAGGGCACCCCCTGGGACACCTAGGGGACAGCCAGGGAACCCCAGGGACACCCTAGCCACCCCCAGAGACACCTAGGGGACAGCCAGGGAACCCGAGGGACAGCCAGGGAACCCCCAGGGACACCTAGAGGACAGGAAGGGCACCCCGAGGGACACCTAGGGGACAGCCAGGGCCCCCCCAGGGACACCAAGGGGACAGCCAGGGCACACCAGGGACAGCCAGGGCCCCCCCAGGGACACCTAGGGGATAGCCAGCGCCCCCCCAGGGACACCCAGGGCACCCCCAGGGACATCTAGGGGACAGGCAGGGCACCCCCAGGGACACCGAGGGGAAAGCCAGGGCACCCCCAGGGACGCCTAGGGGAAGGCAGGACACCCTCAGTGACACCTAGGGGACAGCCAGGGCACCCCCAGGGACATTTAGGGGACAGCCAGGGCACTCCAGGGACACCCAGGGCACCCCCAGGGACACCTAGGGGACAGGCAGGGAACCCCCAGGGACACCTAGGGGACAGGCAGGGCACCCCCAGGGACACTGACGGGACAGCCAGGGCACCCCCAGAGAACCCTAGGGGACAGCCAGGGCACCCCAGGGACACCCAGGGCACCCACAGGGACACCAAGGGGACAGCCAGGGCACCCCAGGGACACCCAGGGCACCCACAGGGACACCTAGGGGACAGCCAGGGCACCCCCAGGGACACCCAGGGCACCCCGCACGACACCTAGGGGACAGGCAGGGCACCCCCAGGGACACCGAGGGGAAAGCCAGGGCACTCCCAGGGACATTTAGGGGACAGGTAGGGCACTCCAGGGACACCCAGGGCACCCCCAGGGACACCTAGGGGACAGCCAGGGCACCCCCAGGGACACCTAGGGGACAGCCAGGGCATCCCCAGGGACACCCAGGTCACCCCCAGGGACACCTAGGGGACAGCCAGGGCACCCCAGGCACACCCAGGGCACCCCCAGGGACACCTAGGGGACAGCCACGGCACACTAGGGACAGCCAGGGCACCCCCAGGGACACCTAGGGGACAGCCAGGGCACCCTAGGGACAGCCAGGGCACACCCAGGGACACCTAGGGGACAGGCATGGCACCCCCAGGGACACCTAGGGGACAGGCAGGGCACCCCCAAGGCACCCCAGGGACACC
This sequence comes from Chamaea fasciata, assembly GCF_029207755.1. Taxonomy (NCBI): domain Eukaryota; kingdom Metazoa; phylum Chordata; class Aves; order Passeriformes; family Sylviidae; genus Chamaea; species Chamaea fasciata. The sequence goes on from NW_027094182.1 coordinate 271,213, forward strand.
CAGGGCTCTCCCAGGGACACCAAGGGGACAGCCAGGGCACCCCAGGGACACCAAGGGGACAGCCAGGGCACCCCCAGGGACACCTAGGGGACAGCCAGGGTACGCCAGGGACACCCAGGGCACCCCCTGGGACACCAAGGGGACAGACAGGGCACCCCCAGGGACACCGAGGGGAAAGCCAGGGCACCCCCAGGGACATTTAGGGGACACCTAGGGCACTCCAGGGACACCCAGGGCACCCCCAGGGACATTTAGGTTACAGCCAGGGCACTCCAGGGACACCCAGGGAACCCCCAGGGACACCTAGAGGACAGGCAGGGAACCCCCAGGGACACCTAGGGGACAGCCAGGGCACCCCCAAGGACACCCAGGGCACCCCCAGGGACACCAAGAGGACAGGCAGGGAACCCCCAGGGCACCCCAGGGACACCCAGGGCACCCCCAGGGACACCAAGGGGACAGCCAGAGCACCGCAAGGACAGCCAGGGCACTCACAGGGACACCTAGGGGACAGCCTGGGCACCCCCAGGGACACCCAGGGCACCCCTCAGGGACACCTAGGGGACAGCCAGGGCACCCCAGGGACACGTAGGGGACAGCCAGGGCACCCCCAATGACACCTAGGGGACACGCAGGGTACCCCCAGGGACAACGAGGGGACAGCCATGGCACCCCCAGGGACACCTAGGGGACAGCCAGGGCACCCTAGGGACAGCCAGGGCACCCCCAGGGACACCAAGGGCACAGCCAGGGCACCCTAGGGACAGCCAGGGAACCCCAGGGACACCAAGGTCACAGACAGGGCACTCTAGGGACACCAAGGGGACAGCCAGGGCACCCCCAGGGACACCAAGGGCACAGACAGGGCACCCTAGGGACACCAAGGGGACAGCCAGGGCACCCCCAGGGACACCAAGGGGACATCCAGAGCACCCCAGGGACACCCAGGGCAACCCCAGGGACACCTAGCGGACAGACAGAGCACCCCAGGCACACCAACCGCACCCCCAGGGACACCTAAAGGACAGCCAGGGCACCCCGAGGGACACCAGGGCACCACCAGGGACACCTAGGGGACAGCCAGGGCACCCCAGGGACAGCGAGGGCACCCCCAGGGACACCTAGGCGACCTCCAGGGACATCTAGGGGACAGCCAGGGCACCCCAGGGACAGCCAGGGCACCCCCAGGGACACCTAGGGGACAGCCAGGGCACCCAAGGGACAGCCAGGGCACCCCCAGGGACAGCCTAGGGGACAGCCAGGGCCCTCCCAGGGACACCTAGGGGACAGCCAGGGTACCCCCAGGGACGCCTAGGGGACAGCCAGGGCACCCCCAGGGACGCCTAGGGGACAGCCAGGGTTCCCCCAGGGACACCTAGAGGACAGCCAGGGCACACCCAGGGACACCTAGGAGACAGCCAGGGCACGCCAGGGACACCCAGGGCACCCTCAGGGACCCCTAGGGGAGAGCCAGGGCACCCCCAGGGACACCGAGGGGACAGCCATGGCACCCCAGGGACACCTAGGGCACAGCCAGGGCACCCTAGGGACAGCCAGGGTAGCCCAGGGACACCTACGGGACAGCCAGGGAACCCTCTGGGACACCAAGGACAGCCAGGGCACCCCAAGGACAGCCAGGGCAGCCCAGGGCAGCCCAGGGACACCCAGGGTACCCCAGGGACACGTAGGGGACCTCCCGGGCACCCCAGGGACACCCAGGGCCCCCCCAGGGACACCTAGGGGACAGCCAGGGCCCCCCCAGGGACACCTAGGGGACAGCCAGGGCTACCCAGGGACACCCAGGGCACCCCCAGGGACACCGAGGGGACAGCCA